>NW_015174274.1:1654677-1681604 GCF_001447785.1 Gekko japonicus
TAATTCATTCATCATTTTATAATCCTCCTCTATCTTTTGATCTGGTGGGCGATAACAAACTTCCAGTGTTAAGTTTCCTTTTGGCCCCCCTATATCAACCCATAGAACTTCCAGAAGTGAATCCAATTCTCTTAGCCTCTCAATCTTTCTGGACTTTATACCCTCTCTGACATACAGAGCCACCCCACCTCCAACCCTTCCCCCCCCCATCCTTCCAATATAATATATAACCGGGAATCACTGTATCCCACTGATTTTCCTCATCCCACCAAGTTTCTGAAATACCCACAGTGTCTATTTTTCCCTCCAACACCAAGCACTCCAACTCCCCCATTTTACCTCTGACACTTCTAGCATTTGTATAGAAACAGCTGTAATTTCCCATAAAAGTTAAGCCTGCAACCTTCCTCTTGCTATCTCGAGACCTTGTCAGGCAGTCCATGTCACTAGCCATGGTCTCAGTGGACAATTTCAATCCATTTCCCTGTAGAAAAGCAACAGGTACCCCCTCATCTCTCTGAGATGAGCCAACCCGAACCAGAGACTGAAAATTCTCAGGATCAGTGCTGGCCTAAGGGAGGGGGGAATGTGCCAAGGCCCACTCCTGCTGTGAAATAATTGTGGGTTTTTTTCTTCTCACACTGCAAACTGCACACAACAGTAAAGTCAAGAATGGCAATTTTATCACTTTATGGTGATGGATGTTAAGCTTTCACGAAGGTGCCAAGGGACAATTTGCTCACTCTGTTAACACACATTCCCTCTTCTCTTTGTTAATCTGTGGACACCAAGGAGAATTTTTTGGAATTTCTGCATATCACAGATACAGCAAGAACTGTGACAGAAACATAGGTTGTTGGTATCTAATATTTGTGGCCAATTCTATGATAATAGTGTGAAAGAAATGCAAGCTGTTGTTCTAGCAACAAACAAACAAAAACCTCAGACTTTCTTTGTATCTTGCTCTGCCCACAACTGGAATTGTATGTTAGTGTGTGCTGGAGACAGTTCTGGAAAGCAAAAGATTTTTAAAAAAATATTCCATCACATTTATTCATTTTTTCTGGAGCAACATGTTCCAGAATCAAAGGTCATTTCGGGGGGGAACATGGGGGATCGCAGTTCCCCCGGGTGAGGTGCGGGGGGGCACACGATGAAGCCGTGCCCCCTGCTTCCGGCCACCCCGCTTCCAGCCCTCATTCAGCCAGGAGGAGGCAGGAGAAGAGGGAGGGTAAGTTGCTTCCTCCCCACCTCTCCCCACCCCTGCCTGCCTGGGGCCAGGGAGGGCCTTGGCGGGGCTTCCTCGCACTCCCGCCGGCCTTGCAGGTCCACCGCCGGGCCCCTAATGTCAGGGGGTGTGGCATATGCTAATGCGTTATGCTAATGAGTTCCCCTAGCTCTTTTTCTACGAAACGACCCCTGTCCAGAATGATGCTCCAGATGCTACATGTTAGAGCAGATGCTATCAAATTGGTTTGGCTGCAATTACCACAGCTAGTTGATGTCTTAGAGGTACTTTCTTATGATACACGTTTTGTGTACCACACATGTACACACAGGTGAATAACATACTTAACCATCTTTGTGTCCAATTAGGGCCCTCAGAGCAATGAACAATTTAAAAAAATTAAGAAACAATGCTTATGTATAAAACCAGCAATTAAAGATTTAGATTGTGATTTTTTTAGAGGATTAAATTAGCAGCATCCTTTTTTTTCAATAATGAGAGAGGACAAATTCTTCTGCAGACTCTCAGACTGAGGCTCCTTCAGAATAATATTTGTGATCTTCCGGTTTTTGGCGACTCAATGGTAGCCACCTCCCCTGGGTGCTCCCAGGGATCCGATCCATGAGCTGGCAGTTGGGAGGGGGTGCAATTGTGTGCATCCCCCTGGCCATGGGGTGCTAAAGGGTTGCCTCTCCCCTGGCACGCAGCCGGTGAATTGAGGCTCCCTCCTGCCTCGACGGTCCTGCCACTTCGCTTCCACATGGAACAGGAGCTGCTGACTGGGACAAGCGTGTGGAGATCTGGCGAAATTAACCTTACCTGAGATGAAATGGCAAGAATGATGTTGAACTGTGAGTTTCCTGAAAGTATGAATTTTTTTAAAAAGGCAGAAAGTCTCCCCCTTAATAAGCAAGGGGGGGAGGGAACTCCCCCCGCACCAAAACAAACAGAGTTTGAAGCATTGTAAGGAGGGGGATGGAGCTTTAAGCATAAATGGACTATAATGAAGAGCTGCCGAGGGATTTTTGGGCGATACTGTGGACTTTAGAAACCTTTGGCAATTTTACAAAAGAATAAACATCCTTAAAGATGGCGCTGAAGAAAGCAGAATGAAATCCAAGCCTTCTTCAGGAAATGGGAATTCAGCTGACCAGGCCATGTGACCTGACTCTATTATAGACTTTTCCTATAGAAAATGGGCGCCCCCTGCTGGCTAACAACGATATTCAATTAGGATTATGTTGCATAGCAGTTCTAACTGAAAGACATCTGCAAAAGGATATAGACAACAACCAAAAATCAGCTTCTATAACTCCAAATGGATAAAGGGGAGAATCTAAAATGGACTGTGTGTTGTTAAGGGACTGGTTTGCAGATTAAAAGCGATACTTAAAGTGAAGGGATGTGATCTATGGACATATCCTGAAAATATAAAAATGATAATCTGCCCGGTGAAAGAGTGGTTAGATTCTCCAGAAGACATATGGATTAAAGTGATAAAAGGGAAGAATGAACTATATCCTAAAGACTGGCCACTGTCTGCTGCAACAACTTGGATCAACAAGGGAAGAAGATAATGTGGAAGAAAACTGTAAAAGAGGAAGAGAAGATGAGACAACAAGTACACTTACTGATGAGGACTGGACTCTAAGATGGGGGGCTGGTCCCCCCCAAAATAAATTTGATTGTCATTTGGGGAACAAAAAGTTTTTTTAAAAAATGAGATGGTAATGTTTTCTGAAGCCTGCCTGAGCGGGTTTTTATTTTAATGATCTGGCATAGCTCTTCATATAGTCAGATTTGTTGGAATTGATAATATAATGATAAATGGTTATTGATCACTTTCAATGCCAAAAAAAGAAAGAAAAACATAATAGTTAAAGAACAAAAAATGCTGTTGTATCTTAAGCAATGTATGATCTCCATCTCTTGGGTTTTTAGTGGTTTTCTTTACTTTCTCCTGTACTTTGTAGATTCCCCTCCCTTGTCGTTTCTTTGTAGTTTATAGAAAATGCAATAAAAATTCCCTATGGGGGCTAAAAAAAAGAAAGAATAATATTTGTATTGCTTTTACACAAATGATGCAAGTTTTATTGAACAGTGCTCCAAATAAAATTATGGAAGGCATATTTTCTTCTCTCAGATTTTATACAAAGTAATACAAAATAACTAAGAAAACCAAATTCTGTATGATCTCTTTACCAGATTCAGCAAATTGAAATGGAAAAGGAAGTTGCTGAAGAATAAAAAGTAGAACTGGGGGGGGGGGCAAATGGAAAGGGTGTGGGTAGAGGCAAAAGGGGCCATACCAAAAGGGAAAAGGGCCCCCGGTTAGTCTATCGCTCAGGGCCCATGCAAACCTGGGAACGGCCCTGGTCAAAATGACTGCTGCTAGTGTGCAATGGCCTATTTTGAAATAAAGCAACCTTCCTGAGTTAATTAGCAAAGATAGGATCATCTCCTGTCTCAAATTAGCATAACTCCCTCCCCAAGTGAGTCTTGAAGATGTAATTCATTCCTCTTTTTTCAAATCACATGGTATAAAAAGGCCACAACATTCAGAGTTAAATAGAAGAAGTTTCGAAAACCAAAATATCAGTCCGTTTATCTGCAAGAACTACCTTCTCAGAACCATAGAGTCATAGAATTACAGAGTTGGAAGGGGCCATACAGGCCACCTAGTCCAACCCCCTTCTCAATGCAGGATCAGCCTAGAGCATCTTTGACAAGTATTCATCCAGCCGCTGCTTAAAGACTGCCAGTGAGGCAGCTGATGCCACTGTTGCACAACTCTTACTGTAAAAAAGCTTTTCCTAAGATCCAGCCGGTACCTTCCCGCCCTTAATTTAAACCCATTACTGTGATTCCTATCCTCTGCTGCGAACAGGAACAGCTCCTTGCCCTTCTCTGTGTGACAGCCCTTCAAATACTTAAAGAGAACAATCATGTCCCCCCTCAACCTCCTCTTCTGAACACTCCAAAGTCCCTCAGCCTTTCCTCATAGGACTTGGTCTCCAGGCCCCCAATCATCCTTGTCACTGTCTTCTGCATCCGCTCCGTTCTGTCCATGGCCTTTATGAAGTGAGGCCTTCAGAACTGCACACAATACTCCAGGTGCGGCCTGACCAATGCAGTGTACAGTGGGACTATGACATCTTGCAATTTGGATGTTATGCCTCTGTTAATACACCCCAAAATCGCATTAGCCTTTGTTGTCTCTGCATCACAGTGGCTGCTCATATTTAACTTATGGTCCACCCATACCCCAAGATCTTGTTCACACACACTGCAACCTAGAAGCATATCCCCCAACCAGTATGCGTGTTCCTAATTTTTGTTACCCATATGTAGAACTTGGAATTTATCCTTGTTAAATTGCATCTTGTTCACATCCATCCACTTTTCCAGTGTGTTCAGATCTCATTGAATTCTATCTCTATCTTCTGATGTGTTCACTGCGCCTCCCAATTTAGTGTCATCTGCAAATTTAATGAGTAACCCCTCTACAACCTCATCCAGGTCATTTATAACAATATTGAATGAAAAGTACTGGGCCCAGAACTGAGCCCTGTGGCACCCCACTGAACACCTTCCTCCATTCAGATGAAATGCCACTGACAACTACTCTTTGAGTGCAGTTCTCCAACCAGTTCCTTATCCACCTAACTATCTTGAAGTCCAGTCCACAGTCCTTTAGTTTACGCATCAGAAAATCATGGGGAACCCTGTCAAAAGCTTTACTGGAACCCAGGTTAACAACATCAACAGCATTCCCTTGATCCAGTAAGCTCATCACTTGATCAAAAAAGGAAATGAGATTGGTCTGGCAGGACCTCTTTGGGACAAATCCATGCTGACTTCCCCAGATCATCAAGTTGCCCTTTAGATGTTGGCAGATTGATCCCTTTAAAATCTGCTCCAATATCTTCCATGGGACAGAGGTCAGACTGACTGGCCTGTAGTTTCCTGGGCCATCCCTCCTCCCTTTTTTGAAAATTGGGATAACATCTGCCTTCCTCCAGTCTTGTGGCACATCTCCTGTCCTCCAAGAGGTCTGGAAGATGATGGACAAAGGCTCTGCAGACTCTCTAGAAAGTTGTTTGAGCACTCTTGGGTTCATACCATCTCGCCCCGGGGAATTTATACATTCAATGCAGCCAGGTGCTTCTCAACTACCCCTCTGTCCATGTTAACCAGCAGCCTGGATGCCGTGCTTTGCCTTCTACCATCTCCAGATGAGGCAACATAAGCATTACACCTTTCTACTTTCTATCTGTCCTCTGTCAAAGTTTTTCCATTTTCACCCAACAGTGGGACCATCACCTCTTTTATCTTGCAATTGCTCCTCATATATCTGAAGAAAAGTTTCTTGTTGTAGTGAGCCTCCCTGACCAGCTTTAGCTCACTGTGAGCTATGGCATCTCTTGTAGCCAGGTCATTGCGTTCAAAGAAGGGAACCAGCTGCTTAATCAGCCGTAGATGGTAAAAGGCAGATCTCGCAGTGGCTGCTACCTGGGCCTCCATCATTAAGGTGGCATCAAGGAGCACTCCCAAACTCATAACCTCTGCAAAATACTGTAGAAAATGTTAGAAATAGGTATACCATTTAATCCTGAATTGTTTTTATTGAATATTGTTCCAAAAGAGTTCATAAAACAGTATGTATATATGATTGTTTGTGTTGTGACATCTGCAAGAATACTGTATGCAAAATCCTCCTGGGGTGGGAGGCTTCTGAACTGGTGGTGCCAGGCCACCAGCGCAACCCTGTCCTCCCATTTCTGCAGCTTCAAACAGTTAGCCTATTATTTCCTCTTTTGTGGGTCAAACTCGGGTTAGCACCAATCTTATAATGCTAATGGCTACCGAACCCAAAACTGCACCAGTTACAGCAGTAATGGGGAGGCCATGGCAGGATGGTCACCACTGGGGACACGGCACAGATTATGACTTACCCTGGAAGACAGGTGGTGGTCCAGAGCCCTGAGACCAACAGGCAGCCCTGTAGGTGGGACTCGGGTTGCAGTTCCTCGGGCGAGGAGACTGACACCCGGATGAGAAGAGTGGATGGGGGTCCATTGTGAGGAGGGGGTTAAAAGATCCCTGGTTGGAGGGGTGGCTCCTTTTGCAAGGAGAAGGACACCTGGATGACGTTGAATCGCCATTGTAGACAGGCAGTGATCCAGAGCCCTGAGACCACCTCAGGCTGGAATCCAGTCGCCTTTGGGGGACAGATTTGGGGGTGAGATATGGTGGGACTCAGGATGGAACCTTACAGCCAACAGTCTTTAAGGGTCAGGCAGGCAAATGATCCCCTTGAGACATACGGGCCACATGGGCAACAGTGTGCTGGTGCCATTCCATGACCAATGTGATTCTTGGAGGGGGGAAAGAAGCAGACCTCCTGAGCAGAGGAGGAGCTCTGTTCCATGAGTGGGACTCAACTGAACATACCTTCTACCACTCTTTCGTCAGTGGTGTCACCCTTACATAGCTGTTTGTGGGTCAAGACAAAAAATGCCTTGTTTTTGCTGCAGGGGAGGAGCAAACCCTCTGTCTCTTGGAGATGGCCTATTGATCCTGTGGTATCAGGAATTTCTATTCATCTTCCCTCCAATACCCCTCATCACCAGGCTAGTGAACAAGGCAATACAGGAGCATCCAGACTGTATATTGGTGATGTCTTAGTGGTCACAACAGCTGTGGTTCCCGATAATACTTCCCCTGTCTCAAGGAGTTTTCCACCAATTTCCATCCAAGAAGGGCCTGCTTCTCACTCTAGGGGGGCACATCCTGTATCACGATGTCCTGCACCTCAAGCTGATGGCTTGGAGGATTCTTTAGAAGGTTTCTCAGACACACTATGAACAGTAATGCTGAACAGTAGAAAGCCTTCTACGAGAGCTCCCTACACATACAAATGGAAGAAATTCTTAACATATCTTCAATACTTCCACAGAGACCCCAGGTCTGTGGGACTTGCAATAATCTTTGACTTTTTGCTTTTCCTGGTCGATGCTTTCCTAAGGATATTCCTGGCAGCAGTTTCAGCTTATCACAAGAGGCTTCAAGAACTATCAGTATTTACCCATCCTGATACAAAACAATTTCTGAAAGGGTTGCTACATTTGTACTCTCCCGTCAAGTGTCCTACCCCAGCATGGGATCTACCTTTGGTGTCAAGGAGTCTTATGGGTAGACCTTTCGAGCCTATGGCTATGTGCGATTCAAAGTTACTTGCTTGGAGAACAGTGTTCCTTGTTGCCATTACATCAGCTAGCAGCTAGCTTCTTGCATTCAGACATGATCTGCATTACCTTTTGTTCTTACTTAATGGTGTTTCTCACTGTAATGTATTCATATCCGACTGCATGCGAGGCTAGCTCACCACGCGGTCATGCGAAGCCACCGAGCTTCACTTTGAGAGACAGTGGTCCAAGCAGATCCTAGCCAGCACCAATCGGAGGGCTGTGGTCCTAGCCGGGACCTGTGGAACTCTCGGCCACTGTAAATACCCTATCACGGTGGTGTGTGTGTGTCATGGGTGTGGGTATCTTGCAAATATAAGCCAGCCTGCGAGCCGGGGTTTCTCGTCTTGTTCCTAACCTCTAAATAAAGTATGAGAGGTGAAATCACTCATCGGTCTCAGTACTTTCCACTCACTTCAGACATTAAAAGGTAAAGGTTCCCTTGCTCAAAAGCCAGTCGAATCCGACTCTAGGGTTGCAGTGCTCATCTCCGTTTCAAAGCCGAAGAGCCAGCGCTGTCCGGAGACATTTCCGTGGTCATGTGGTCGGCATGACTAAACACCAAGGCGCACAGAACGCTGTTACCTTCCCACCGAAGTGGTACCTATTTATCTACTTGCAATTTCTTGCTTTCGAACTGCTAGGTTGGCAGGAGCTGGAACTAGAGACGGGAGCTCACTCCGTCATGCAGCACACGGGTCTCGAACTGCTGAACTACTGACCTTCCACAGCCTGCAGTTCAGCGTCTTAACCACTTGAGCCACCGCATTACCTACCTCCCAAAGGTAGTATCTACATTTCATCTTCAAAGAGACATTACACTACCTGATTTCTACCTGAATTCCTCCACTGATGTGGAACATCTATGGCATACATTGGATGTTAAGTGAGCCCTTCTATCTAGACAGAACTCACTGGGACTGTAAGGACCCTCATCTTTTTGTTTCCTATGCTACCCATTCAAAGGGCTGTAATTTATCAATGCAAAGACTGTCCAAGTGGATTGCTGGTGCTATCAAGTTATGCTGCCTGCTAGAGAGGAAGCCATTGCCTGTTCTAATAAGGGCTCATTCAACCAGGGCTATGGCTGCCTCTACTGACTTCCTTGGGGGGGGTTCCCTTACAGGACATTTGTAAATCAGCCTCTTGGGCCACCCCAAATATGTCCATACAACATTATGCCCTTGAATACATGTGAGACAGTGAGGGTCTATGGGAAGATCTATCTTGCACTCTGTAGACAACTGAGACACAGCCAACACCCTCCTCCAGGTAGGCCAGACCTTGCTATTCTCCCATGGATGTAATGCACAGAAACCATGAAGAAGATAGGTTGCTTACTTGTAACTGGTCATCTTCGAGTGGTTATCTGTGCATTCACACTGCACACCCATCCTTCCCCTCTTCTGTCAGCCTTCACTTTTCCTTGCTGGGGGTGCACAGTGGTCAGAAGGAACTGGTGGCATGTCTGTGTCCCACCCTTGGGAGCATGAGTGGTAGGAGTTCCTGTACATGTCACAGAGAAGGGTGCAAAAATCCTTGCTGAGCTTCTACAAGTTAACGGTCAGAGTCGGTGCAGGTAAGTAAACCTGCTTTTCTTGTATTTTTGTGAGTCTACTTTTCCTGTGAGATTCACAGAGTTCAGATATCAGTTTATGACAAGATTAAAAAAAGTCAACAGTGTTACAAAAGAAGCTTGGGTACTGGCTTCCTGAAACCTATTCCTTGGGGCAATTTACCCCTTTGTTCCCAAAGGCCTTCTGTCAAGTGAATTAGCACAAAACTTTGTACTTGTGGTCATCAACTTCTGTTTAGTTTCATACTACCTGGTTATTAATCGCCTGTTGAGAAGTGAATATTTTTCCTGCTTCTTGGGATTCTCTGGCTTTTCTTCCATCATTTCCAAAACTGCTTTCATGCAAAATTTCGAGAAATATCAAAACAAAATCTGGCTGTCTACTATATGGGCGGAAAGTTCCGATTTTCCCGATCCAACCCACATGACAGCCGCTTTCCCTGCCATGTTCCCACAGTGGCCATTTCCAAGATGGATCTCAGCAGGGTACTTTATGTACTCCCCTTCCTTATAAGTTCAGGTTCCTTCTTTCCTTGAGCTTGACTCATATACCATTTGCACTGCTTTCATCCATTGTTGCAGTGATTCTCTACTGCAGAACACATTCCGCTGGCATTAAACCACTTTCTGTTCATTGAAAGAAACCAATATTGCATGAGCAGGAACATCTTGAGCTGAAGCATCACCTCTGCCATTCTGCTGTAGTTAACTGGTTGTGAACAAACTGAAACTAAATTTTGATGAGACAAAGGTGGGAAGGCAGAGATCTTGAAGGACACTGTGCTTCCCACCTTCAATGGGGTTCACCTGATCCTTGCTGACTCAGTCAAGGGGTATACTGCATCCAACATCACTGCTGGAGCAGCAAGTTAATGCAGGGGTTAAAACACTTTCCTTGAACACAGACTAGCCTGGATGGTCATCCCCCTACCCTGATTTGGACCACCTGTTCTCCTGAATCCATGCTATGGAGACATCAAGACTAGACTACTGTAATGCACTCTACATCGGTCTCCCCTAGAAGTCAACTTGGAGACTCCAGTTGGTGAAATGGCACAGCTTGGTTATCCAGAGTTAAGTGAACATGCATATTACACCCTTTCTGCAGTCACTCCATTGGATGCCCATCAGATACTAAGATGAATTTTAATTGTTGACTATCATATACAAAGCCCTTAAAGGTCTGGGCTTCTCCATTGTACATGTGTATTCTCTGTTGTGGCTCACATCTTACAGAATGGCCTGGCTGATGAAGTCAGGAAGGCTCCCGTTCTCCTGGCATTCTGCAACCTATGCAAAGCTGAATTATTCAGGAAGACTTTTTTTTAATATAGGTAATGTGTGTGTAAAGTGCCATCAAGTCACAGCCCACTGCTCTTAACCCCAGAAAGGGGCTTTCAAGACAACTGAGAAGCAGAGGTGGTTTGCCATTGCCTTCCTCTGCAGTGTCTTCCTTGGCGGTCCCCTGTCCACATACTGACCCTGCTTAGCTTCCAAGATCTGATGAGCTTGGGCTTTACCATGCTGCCTTCCCTTCCACAAAGGTAATAGAGCTATACTATGAAAGATGCTCTAATAAAAGAATAGGGGCTGTGGACTGTACTACTATGGACAGTGTGTACTATCTGTCGCTGTATTTATTGTTCTAACATGTAACTTATACATCATCTAACATACCTTAATACTTATGCTTTGTTTCAACTCTGTTTCAGATTTCTGCAATCCTAATATTTTTACATTGCTTATTGCATATCCCAGCCTACTGATTGTATTGATTTAGACTGTGTGATCCACCTTGAATCTCAGTGAAAACTGAGTGACTATAAATAAATAAAATATGTAACTAAATAGCACATAAAAACACGCAAGCATAAGCCTTCAAGTTATTCACAAGATTCCTGATGTAACTAGAACATTTGTGCTTAGTGTAGGTCCAGAATCTGAACACATCCTTGGTGTTTGTTATAAGAGTCCAGTAAATTTGGAGAGGGAAGTGGAAAGTAAGTAGAGGGAACAAGGATTAAGGTTTCCTTTGGGGCTCAAAGACTATGAGTGTTGGTGTGAGGAGCACAATTCATGGGCTTGAGAAAGGAGGCTTTAGAAAGGTGGAACAGATTAACAGAGTAGAGCAGAAAGTTCCATCCTGCAGAGCAAACATTCAAAACAGCAAGGGTGAGAGATGTTTCTGTCCTTGGAGGGTTGGCACTGGAGCAGTAATATTAGGAATGGGAGTGCACCCAGTCTGCCCATTTCAGAGCACCAGTCTTATATCTTTTAACCTGTACATTTACTATTGAGGCCAAATGTCATTGGTTACAGTTTAGATCTGCTTTGCTATTGGGCCCAATTCTAGTATATGGCCTCTCACTGGAGAACTTAGGGTTGCCATGCAATAGTAGAATTGTAAGGATCTGTGCTCTCATTGGGGGAAATATATGGATCCATGGTGTTCTTGGAAGATTTGAATTTTTCTTTGTGGGAGATTTTAACAAGGGATGTTCTAGGTGATGTAACAGGAGAGGGAGATAGGTCTGACTGAGATTAATGAATTACTTGTGTGCAGAGGTCATTTCGGGGGGGAACGCGGGGGAACGCAGTTCCCCCGGGTGAGGTGCAGGGGGCGGGGCACATGATGAAGCCCCGCCCCTGCTTCCGGCCGCCCCGCTTCCAGCCCTCATTCAGCCAGGAGGAGGCAGGAGAAGAGGGAGGGTAAGTTGCTTCCTCCCCGCCTCTCCCCACCCCTGCCTGCCTGGGACCAGGGAGGGCCTTGGCGGGGCTTCCTTGCACTCCTGCTGGCCTTGCAGTTCCACCGTAGGGCCCCTGATGTCAGGGGGTGTGGCATATGCTAATGAGTTATGCTAATGAGTTCCCCTAGCTCTTTTTCTATGAAATGACCCCTGCTTGTGTGGCACATATGACTAATACCAGGCAACAATTGGTCAGTTCAGTGTTCTTGACCATACATTTCATCAGACTTCCAGAGAAGTCTGCATTGTAAGAGAGGTTCCTGAGAAGTATGGGATGGTAGGTTATTGTCCTACACAGGCCAGTCATTAATCACAGGCAGAAAATTGCTGAGTCTCAGAGGCAAAGAGTAGACTCATGGATTAGGGTAAATCAGAGGTTCTGTGGAGGTTGCATGGACGGCCTTCTCTTGAAACAGCCTTAATCCCACATGGCTTGATCGTAATTCCTTGGCCTCAATATTAAACCATGGACCTCTCCTGGAGCTTAGACATCAAGGGGTCTGAGTCAGTGGGGGTGCAAAAACAGTTCCTGATTGTAGGGTGATGTGGAGTAACACCATGAGGGTATGAGTATGAGAGAGCAGGCTCCTCATAGTGGCAGTGGACGTCCAGATGCCAGACACTGGGGGTCAAATATCATTTACAATTAAAATTGTTTTTCCATTGCTGGGTGGTTGTTTTTTTACCCATCTCAGAATTCTTAATGAGTACTTCCTATTTCTTGTGATTTAATCCTCATTTCCTCTTTCTTGATTTCCTGTGAAACAACCATCAAATGACTCATGTTACAAAGTTCACTGAGTATAAACAAGAACAGAGGACCTTGCTGTCCCACTAGAAGTTTTTCGAAAGATTTATTAGGGGATCATTTTATTATGAGATAGCTAGTCAGGTTTCAATTTTTTTAATGTTACTATTCAGAAATTATTCACAAATGTGGAAATTTTATCAGCCCTTAAAAACACTACCTACGTTGTATATTAAAATTTATGAGTACTGAAAAACATAATGAAATTGAATTTCTATTGTCTTTTCACTTCTAGATTTTTGGCAGTTTGGGCTTCTCAAATTACACATATGCAAGTTGTTGTTCAGTCGCACAGTTGAGTCCGACTCTTCGCGACCCCATGGACCAGATCCTGCCGTCCTCTGAAGTTGGCTTAATTTCATGTTCGTTACATCTATAATACTGTCTAACCATCTCATCCTTTGCCGTCCCCATCTTCTTTGACCTTCAATCTTTCCCAGCATCAGGGTCTTCTCCAGTGAGTGCTCCTTTCTCATTTGGTGGCCAAAGTATTTGAGCTTCAGTTTCATTATCTGGCCTTCCAGGGAACAGTCAGGGTTGATTTCTTTTAGGATTGACTGATTTGATCTTCTTGCAGTCCAAGGGACTCTCAAGAGTCTTCTCCAGCACCATAGTTCAAAAGAATCTATTCTTCGGCACTCGGCCTTCCTTATAGTCCAACTCTCGCAGCCATACATGACTACTGGGAATACCATAGCTTTGACCATCCGGACTTTTGTTGGCAGGGTGATGTCTCTACTTTTTATCATGCTGTTTAGGTTCGCCATATGCAAGTAGAAAGTGCCATATTGATCCTAGCAGGTTTATTTTGTTATTTGGAGATTCATTTTGGCCCAGTGAGCCATGTCGAGCCAGAAAGGAAGAAATAATCTGATGGTCTGTGGCAGATGTTTTTAAAGACAATGGCTCCATATTTGCACAGAACAAAGTCTCCCCTCTTGTGTAAAGACCCCCTAAATTTCAAGCAGAAGGGACAAAAGGGATTGATTTTACAGATACCCAAAGCAGGTGCCTCTTGGCACAAGTGCACTTCTTTCCACTGATTCCTAAAAGGGGGGGGGGGGAGAGATTGCCAGCCATTGGCATTTTAAAGAAATCCTGCCTGAATCTCTTTTAATGTAATCTTACAGTGGCTGACAATAAAAAATTACCTTCCCACTGAAAGCTCTGCATTTGCCATCCTTCCTTGTAGTGGTCTGTTATTACCTTTCACCAAGTAAGGACGGTTTTCTTTGCACAACTCGCCCCTCCCCCAATCTCTACAGTCTTTGATGATAGTTTGTTTATTTTCCCAAAAAAATAGAACCTCTCTCTATGTGTGATTATACGTGATAAATCAATCATCCCATTTCTATGAGACTCTCTGTCAAAGAGCATCTTCTCCTATGCAAACCTCCCATTGCTTTTAGACAGCTGCAGAGATCCTGCTTTAAGTCCCATCCCACAGGAAGTCCTGATTGGCTTCCATGTGCAGCTGGGCTTTCTTAGTAATGGCCCCAGAACTCTAGAATGCCCTGCCCCATGAAATGCCTCCGGCCCATGACTATAAACTTTCCAAAGGAGACTGATGCTTATATTAGCCTTTTATAAAGTTCTTTAATTTCCTGCCCTGACATCCTTGCCATTGTTTTTATGGTGAATTGTTTGTATCATTTAATGATTTCATTGTTTACTCTGTTTTCTGCTTTGTGAAGTGTCTGAAAACAAATACATTTTGTAGACTTTACTGGCTACTACTAGGATACTACCCATAGCATTTGTATCTCCTTCTGAAATATCTACATTGCTAACAGCACATTTTGGAATTTAAAAAGCCACTTGAATTATCTTGAGTATTTCCAAACTTTGACGGGTCTTTCATAATCTAACAGATACTTTCAGTTCTTCCTTTTTGTGAATGTACTTTTCCTGTGAGATTCACAGTGTCCAGATGTCACTTTCTAACAAGATTTAAACAACAGCAACAATGTTGCCAAAGAAGATAGAGGAGCTGCTGCCCCAAACCTATTTCTTGGGGTAATTTGCCCCATTGTTCCCAATGGACTTCTGTCAAGTTAAGCAGCATAAAACTTTGTACTTAGGCTGTCATACACTTCTATTTAGTTTCATAATACCTGGTTATTAATCTCTCATTGAAAAGTGAGTATTTTCCCTGCTTCTTGGCATTTTTCTGGCTTTTCTTCAATCTTTCCCAAAACTGCTTTCATGCAAACTTTTAGAAAAAATCACCACAAAGTCTGGACATCTGCTGTATGGGTAGGGACGTTCCTGTTTTCCCGATCTCACCCACATGGCTGCTATCTTCCCTGCCAGTGTCCCCATGGAGGCCATTTCTACCTCCTGACACTTTTTTGATTTTGTTTTAATCAGCAACTGGATATTATCATTTATTTTATTTATTTATTTTTGGATTTATATCCCGCCCTCCCCGCGGACAGGCTCAGGGTGGCTCACATTATTGGCATTATAATGCCACAACTATCTATGTATCAAGTTTTCTAATTTTTCAGCTTTCAATTTTAGAAGTACCTAATTTCGCTCATTGTGAGAAGACATATCTTTGCAATGAATGGGGCGAAAGACTTGCAGAGTATTCAGAGAACCTGATATAGAGATTGTTGTAACACTATAATGATATAACAATATTATGATGGACCATCAAAGGGTTTTTTTTTTGGTAAACAAATTTTATTTTTTCAGGAATACAACATGTAAGATTAAATCATTTCATTCTATCAATTGTCTACCCCATTCCCAGTTCCTCCCCTCCCTCCAATGGCTTCCCACAATGCTTCCACCCCTGCTTCAAATTACTTCATATCATCAACAATATCAGTTTCTTATCATTACAATCTAAAGATAACATCATTTGACTTAATATTGATCTAAACAATGGACCATCAAAGGTTAATGCCTAGCAGAGCTTGAGAACCTTTCAGTGATAGGCTGTTCAAATGGAATTCTGTTGAGAGAGTCAGTTAAAGAATGAGAGCTGAGAACCGACAGTTGAAGAAGAGACAGTTAAGCACTCTGAGGACTGGAAAGAAGGCAGAGTGAGAGGATCAAGGAGGATCCTCATTCCAGCCGAAAAAGGGAAATAACTTCTAGTAAAGAGGAGTGATCCCTGGTTTGTGTATAAAGAAGGATTTTGGGAACTTGATTGTCTGTTCCTGCCTTCTGACCTTTACATGCTTGAGCATTTAAGCAGAAACAGAAAAGAAAGCCTCTCTTCTTAAAGTTTTAAAGACATTGTTGAATAGCAGAAACACTTACTAGTTGGCAACAAATTATCTGGTCAGGTCAGTGAAATTCAGAAACAGGTCAGTGAAACTCCAAAACCTATGCTTGAGTGTTTAAGCAGAAACTGAAAAGAAAGCCTCTCTCCTTAAAGTTTTAAAGACCTTGTTGAATAGTGGAAACACTTACTTGTTGGCAATAAATTATCTGGTGTATGTGCTAATGCAAAGTTAACTCTGTTTTATTATCTGTTCACCTCAGACATCCTACACCTGATTCCACCTGACCCTTTCTCCTCCAAGTTATATAAAACATTTTGTTTATTTTGAACCTTCAAAAGTCTCTCCTGTGCCATTTCAGAAGCTGAATATAAGAAGGTGATTTTGTCTCTTCCCTCAGTTCCCTGGGACAGCATCTTTCTATATATATAAAATAAACTGACTGGGTGGGTCAGCCATAGACAAACAAATAAGAAGAAAAAAGATGAAGGGGCTGCTCCACAAGAAAGAAGACAGAAGTGGAAACTTGTGTGTGAGGGAGGGAAGAGGGTGAGATCATCATAAATATTCAATCACTGCTTGGGGAAAAAAAACCCTGAGAAAGCTCTGGTGGTGTGGGTGGGGGCCCTGCTTTGGGACTGGGGCAGGTAAACTTGCCCTATGGAAGCCCCAGTACTGCTGTGATGTATCAGCAGCTGCAGCAGTAATGGAGAAACTGCACAAACCTGCCTATGTGGAGAATATCTATGACAATGACTCTAGGTTCTCCTCAGGCATAACACAACTATAGTCCTATTAAAGAATCTTTGCATCTATTTTACCTTTTAGTACACAGAGACAATATTAACTAACAATGGAATATAAAAAGACCCACAGTAAATTCTACATAGAAAACTATAAAAGTTTTCCTCAAGTCTGCTTGTCCCCAGGTACAAAAGAAAAGAGTAACAAAAAGTTATTTTTTCATTCAAATGTGTCATGTACTCTTCCATAACTAGCGATTTCTCTCCCTCCCTTCAGACATCCCTAACTACTTTTTCTTTAAATGCCTGGCTGTATGGGGTTACTAGATTAGCCCAGAGTGCTGACTGGGATCTCATGAGATCTTGGTCCACATTTTTATTTTGAAACTGTGCTGTGTGTGTGTACCCATGAACATACTGCTTCAGAGTCTTAAAATGCACCATTGTTTTTAAACTTATTAGAATTTTCTGCAAAGTCTGTTTGTTGAAATGTCTCTCCTTTTTGTAACTGTTGCTGATGTGTAGATTTATTGATCTGTTCTCTGAGGCAAACTTCAGAATAAATATATGAGGAATTCTTGACATGTGGACTAGAATGTGTATTTTTCATTTGCCATTTTTAGTTTACTCTGGCTGCCCCATCTTGTGCGTTTTCTCTAAGAATAAAATTGTACTGAGTAAAGTGAGACTTCTCTCACAACAAAGGCTTAGGCTTGCAGTCTTACCTACACAGTGTGCCTTTGCTTTCTTCTTTGCTTAAGGCTTTTTTTAAAACCAATTTTTTATTGATTCCAACAAAATACCAAAAGAAAAAGAAAAAAGAAAACAAATCTTTACAACCTTGAAACCTTTGAATCTCTAACTCCTTACAGACAATTTTCAACTAGACTATTCAAGTGTTCTTGTCAACCCATTTGTATAGTTTCACCCAAGTATTCACCTCTATCACGAAGCTTTTGAGTTAAACTGTCCATTTCAGTCACCTCCAGTTCTTTGCTTAAGGCTTTTGTGCTTGACAGAAACACCACAGATCTTTAGGTGTAGCTGCAGAAAAGATATATTTAGCTTTTCAATTACAGCTTACTACACCCCATGGTGTTGAAATAACTGGTTTTGTTCATCCTGTTTCTTAATATTTTCTTGTGACCATCTGACTTCAGTGGAACTTGACTAGCTGCTGTCATAAGCAAAGTTACAGAATGGAAGATGTCGAGTACATCTTATTCACCATGGTATGTATCACCACTCACTCACACACACACACACACACCTCCAGTTATACCAAGTCATTTATTTAAATTAAGTAAACATTTTTGTCCTCCCTGATCTCTATGGACTTAAGGCAGCAATACCACTGGTCCACCTAGGCCTGTATCCTCTATTCTAGCTGGCAGCAGTGCTTCACTGCCTCAGCCTGAAATATTTCACCTGTTACATACTACCTTAGCTCCTTTAGGTAGAAGTGCTAGAGAATGAACTAATGCAGTGACACATAGGGGAAACCAATTAGGAACCATTTAGAGTGGAGAAATGTTGGGAGGACACTGTAGGGTTGACAACAACTCCTTGGGAAATACCTGGAGGATTTAGGGTGGAGCTTGGGGAGGGCAGGTTTTAGGGAGGAAAATACTTCATCAGGGTATAATGCCATCTCTTGCTCATGTTCATTCTGAAAGAACCAGTAGCCAGTAGGATACTTTTATAATAATGAGCACATCAGTCTTTTTTTAGGCAGCTGGATTCTATTATGCCTATGTATCCTTCTTCTTGCTGTTTTTATTGTTATTATTAAACGTATGTGATGCCTTCAGAGTGCAAGAAAACAGGTCCCTGCCTTGAGCTGCTTACAGTCAACAGTTTGACACAGAGGGACAATGGGGGAGGTGAGGAACTACAGAAGGAAGACTATCAGTTCATTCCTTTTGCGTGTACTTAAGCTTAATATCAGTAGAGAAAGTGGACTAAAGGGCTGCACCACAAAAGCTTCATGGAGAAGGCAGGTTATAAGGAGGAATATGAAGGAAAAGGGAGGGGAAGCATCATGCAGATTTTTGGAGAGGCAGCTGCCGATCTAAGGAGCAGCAAAGGAGAGAAGGTAGAATTGTTTGAGGAAGCAGGAGACCTCCAGAAAATGGAGGGTAGTGGAACTGAAAGAGTGAAGGTCTGGGGCAGGAACTGGCATGTAAGAGCAAACAGATAAGGGGCAGCAGATTCATGGAAGATTCTGGTAGCTGGATACTGGAGTGGCCAGGAAGACAATGAAGAGATTTAGAGATGGTCATCACATGGTCCAAACAATGAGAGGAATGAATGGTTTTATTATCAGAGAACTGAATAGAGTGGAGGGTAACACTGGGAGCAGAAAGCATGATAAGGGAAGACCAACAAGCAGGAGGCTCCATATTACAAACGTATGGTGTTCATGTGTCTACTGAGTGAACAGATGGAGAAGCCATAAGTTTGTAATGCTGCAAAGGCAAAGAGTCTTGACATGCTGAACAAGCTGAGCAAGCGAGAGAGACTTGTGAAATGCACGACTAACACTTCTTGCCTATTTGCCAGAATGGATGACATTGGTTCCTTCAGTGGATATATGAGGAAAGGAAGTTCAGTTTGGACTCATGTAAAGTTCAGTCTTGAATTTCCACAGTTCTTTCTTGGGAATTAGTGGTTTTTTGGGGGGAGGGGGTGATCAACAGCGTATATAGTATCTGAAGACATTGCTGAAAACCTGCTAACTTCAGTCTGTTTTATTTATGAGGAGATTTTGTTGAGGCCTTTGTGCATTTCAATGTCTTTCTTTTTGCTCCTGAATTTCCTCCTTCTCATTCAGCAGTCTTTCCAGATACCAGGTATGTTATGCTTCATTTCCATTGCTGCTGTAAGCTCACCAGTAAGGGAATGGTATCCTCCCTAACTAGCTACTATAAAACTGACTATTGAAAAGTTTAAGAAACAGCATTATTAAACTTAATTTCTATGAGGTCTTTCAAAGATGAGGAAATGATGGATTGCATGTTTCAGTTGCATATGTCAATAAAAAAGCAGGTTAATGGTGCAATAAACAATGCCAAAGACCATTTACTGTAGTGATTTTATCGCTGCAAATAAAAGGATTTCCTTCTTTTTTTAATCGATCAGTCAATCTAATAGTGATGCTTTTAACTATACCTGACTAAAAAGGAATATTTCCAAAAGTATTTCTAGAAGTACCTGGAGTTTTACAATTATGTAAACATTGGTGTTATTAGCTTGTGTGTCCATATCTTCTCTAGCTATAGAATAAGAAATAATATAAGCACTGTGCACTACTTTCTCCTGCTCCATTGTACTGTCTTTAATTCTGAAGTCTGGTATCTTCTTCCTGTCAGATATTCCCATATAGGAGGCAATGAGGCACCTTCTCATAATATTACTTGTGACTTTAATTTTACAGAGGATGATACTTTTCTGATAAACTATGAGAAACATAATCTTTGTATGCAACCCAGAGAAACTTCTGTCATCTCACTTGGCAAATGCAATCAGAATAATGAGATCCAAAGGTTTAAGTGGACTTCCAGTCAGCAAATACTGAACATGGGACTGAAGTTATGCTTGGGAGCATCAGCAGACTTCAGCCAACTTGAATTCTCCTCCTGCAATCAGACCAGTGAGCTGCAGAAGTGGGCATGCGTCAATGATACCTTTCCTGCAATCAGAGGACAAAACCGGTTTTTGTCTTATGGTGCTGGACGTGTCCAGTTGGATAATGCACCTGATGTCAAAGCAACCTGGAAGATTGATGGAACCAAAGACACACTGTGCACTAAAGGCTTTGAAGGTAAATTTCAGAGGGCTTGTTTCCAGAGTTCAACTGAGCACCCTATTAACCATGTTGAATCCCCTGTATTTAACCATGCTGCAACTTCACCTGCAACAGTCTGGCCAAGTGATGTATCTTCAAGGCCTATTTCTTTCAATTGATTTTTTATAAAATTAAATGGAAGAGAATCAAGAAAATTCAGAAATGTGTAAGTGATGTGAAGATGTCATGTTTTTTCCCCCTGGGCCAATTTCCTTAAAAACCAAGTTACAGACAAGAAGACTTTCTCATTCACTTCAATGGAAGGTAACATAGACAGCATATGTACAATGGAATGTGAGCCCCAAATGGGTGCGTCCATTGAAGTGAACAATGGCACACTTGGAGTGGTGGACTGAGGACTTTGTGACATTTCTGTATTAATGATACTATTTATTTCACTTTGTCTAAAGCTCAGTTTACCATAGAAGGCAATTCCAATGGAGCCCCCTGTGTATTCCCATTCAAGTATAAGAATGAGTGGTATGTTGAATGCACAACAATAGACAGTGAAAATCTACAGCCTTGGTGTGGAACAACTGCTGATGTGGATAAAGACTCTTTAACTGGATATTGTCCAGTAAAAGGTAAAACTCTCTCAATGCTTTGTTTCCACCCTTTAATCTGCCATCACACACTTGATGCCTGGAAGAGTAGGATTCATCCCTCACCCCAGTTTCATTCACTCTCTCTCCTTTCTCCATGAAAGAGGTCCACTTGTGGCTAGACTTCTTTGCTACAAGTACAATATAAGATTCAATGCAGAGCGGTGGTGGTAAAGTTCTGATGCTAGAAATGGTTTAGAATAATTAAAATCATCATGGTACAAGGAGTGCTTCTTTAGGATGAGCTTCATGGCCACATCATTCAAAATGAGATTTAAAGGCTTCCTTTCGTAGTTGCTCACCACCAATTCATACCCCATCAGTATGCGTGAGAATCTGGGGTGTTTTGACTAACCATTGACTCTCTTGTTGCCCTGTTTGGAGAGATGCTTTAGGAAATCTTCACTGTCCATTTGGCTTTTCACTATCCTCAATATTTTTACTTCATCCACTGAACTACCCATAGATGATACAGATAATAAATGAACAAACTTAATAGCACTGATCCCAATGCAAATGCCTGGGAGATCCTATTGCTTATTCCTTGCATAATATCAACTGTTTACTCAGACTCTCCGATTCTAGTTCTTTAAGCAGTTTACAAGTTATGGGGCTCCTCCCTCCCCCATGTCATTTTTCTGTTGCAAACAGAACTGGGGGAGGTATTCTTCATTCATTAGCCTTTATTGGCATAAATGAAAGAAAACACAAGCAATTACATACAGTTATCAATGCATATATATATATTTATATATATATATTATAACTAAGAGCATAAAACAGAGAGTTCTAAATCTGATCTCGCCCTTTAAATCCACCCAGCATTCGTGCCTATGGTGCAGCTAATTGTGCATGTGATCACAACCTTATATTGTTTTTGCTATCCCACACGTTTTGGTAAGAAACATTAACTGAAAACACTTATTGGCTAAAACTTTCCCCATCAAGTTTGGACAATTTTTCAGGGATTATATCTCTATTGGCTAAAATTTTCACCATCGAGTTTGAAAAAATTTTCAGGGATTGTATCACTCACTGTGGAATTCTACCTAATTATAGAGAGATAGGAAAAGATCTCCAGTTTTATGATCAATTAAAATTCTTTTTTGTACCAAGGACACATGCTTAGAATATTACTTAGAAAAGTTGTATATAAATTATCAATATGATCAAATCCTTGTGGAATTGGATTTACCATGGGGCACTGCTATCAGAGAGACCAGGTGAATTTTCTTGAACTGGTAGCCACTCCTCAGAGTCTCAATCCCCACAGCTAAGTTTCTCCCTGACAAAAAATTTAGTTCACATGCCAGTTCTCTCATTTCAGCCTCCACTCAGACAGAAAGCCTTTCTTTAAGATCACTGAATGTCAGACCAAGTTAAAGATTTCTCTTCAAGATTCTGAGATGGATTGAAAATAGTATTATTAAACAATATTTACAGATGACAATGAACACTTTTGGATTAGAAATCATTGGACTGGAAATCAATACCAGATAAATTCTGACTCAGCTCTTACATGGCTCCAAGCAAGAAAAAGCTGTCAGCAACAGAATGCAGAATTATTAAGCATCACAGAACTACATGAACAAACCTACTTGGCAGGTAGGACCTTTTTAAAAATAAAGCATATATAAGTGATTAATCTCTGTGAAAATTCTTTTTTTCTTTTTTTGTAGGAAGATATTTCAAAATTAGAATATTTTCATTGGGGGTGGAAGAGATGGGCAGAAATGATATATAACAATACCAATAATAAAAATGGAGGTAACTTTGTAATAACACTAAATCCAGATAATATGTTGCTAACAAGTAAGAATTTTTGCTTTTCTACAAGGTCTTTGAAATTTTGAGGAGAGAGGATTTCTTTTCAGTTTCTGCTTAAACATTCAGGCATAGGTTCCTGAGTTTCACTGACTCTTCAAGTTTAGAAGGCAGGAACATACAACCAAGTTCCCCAAATCCTTCTCTATACACAGACCAGGGATCACTCCTTGTTTCAGAGCTATTTCCTTTTCCAGTGGGCAAGGATTACTGATCTTGACAAGAAGCACTGTCCCTTTTTGGATTGAATGGGGATCTACTGTGATCCACTCACTCCTTCAGCCTCTTTCCCAGTCTGCAGTCAGTGCTTAACTGTCTCTTCTTCAATTGTCATTTCCCAACCATCATTTCTTAACTGACTGTCTCCACAGAATAATGTTTGAACAGCCTGCCATTCAAAGGTTTTCAGACTCTGTGAAACATTAACACTTGACAGTCTGTCACAGCTGTCTTTAGTGTTCTCTATGATATATAGGTCTACTTCTTTTAATAAGAGGAGCCAGTCTGGGATAAGACACTTTCAGTTCATTTATTCTCAGTGAGTGGCCCATGTCATTTAAGGTTGCTGTTATTGTACTTGCAATGCAGAGAACAAGCTTCATGATCTGATTAATTTCTGTTTGATAGTCAGCTGCTAAAGGCACAGGAACCATGCCACAAATAAGTTGGCAACCTTAATTATACCAAGTCAGTTTAGGTCCCCCCCCTTCAGCTTCCTAGCTATAAAACTCCAATAATTATGCAATACATTACTCCTCCTTTTCTTCCCTTTAAATAGGATTAACAACTGATCTGAACACTGACTACTGGATTGGGCTTAACAGTTTGGAAATGGACAGTGGATGGCGGTGGGCTGGTAACCATCCTTTCAGATATTTAAATTGGGCTCCAGGTGAGTGATCATTTATCGACAGTTGGTGAATACCATGTCCTCTAAAGCCACAGGAATACTATCCTCCACAGAACATGGCTACACATTGACCATAATCATTGGGCACAACCCAGTGAAAGATTATCATTACCATAACTGTTTTTTAACTATTGCCAGCTGCACCCTTTCCCCCATTCTCTAGTTCATACAATATGTATAATTGAAATAAAACTGACAAATGAGACAAACAGTTGTTTGTTGCCATGATAAAAATGGGAATGTTAACACAAGGCAGGCCCATTGAATATCTGTATATTTCTTTCTTAAGGGAGCCCATCACCAGAATCAGAGAAAATCTGTGCAACGATGCGGTCTCAGAGTGGCAAATGGGAGAATAAGGAGTGCGGCCATAAACTTGGATACATTTGCAAAAAGGAAAACTCTTCATTAAACACCCCAGTCATCTCTTCAGGTAGGGTCAACTGAAAGTGAACTATATGAACGATACGGAATGGGGTCCCACCGGTTTCTTCTGTTATTGGTGGCACTTTTCCTGTGGTGCAGGAACCTGTCCATTGATACAAGTGGCTTTCATATCTGTGGAAAGTACTATTGCTAGTGGAACAGGTCTGCAGGAACTAATCATGTATAAGTTTCTAAAATAATCTTTGATATAAAGTGCCCCCCCCAGCAGTACAAGTGGTAGCCTTCAAGTAGTATTTATTTATATATTTATACCCTGTCTTTCTCACTGAGACTCAAGGTAGATTTTGAATCGAATTCCAGTCAAACAGTATTAATAGCATGTGATAGCAGAAATTAAAACACAATGCACTGAGAGCAGTATAATATACACAATAAAGACATAATATATATCTTGACAGTGGCATAAACCACACTACTGTTTCCTTTATAGAAGCACCTTTCTGAGTCATCCTGTTATATTATTGCCCTACTCCTTTTGTAAAAACGCACCATAGAACAATTCTGTTTTATAATGTTCGCAGGATGATGGGAGCCTTCCTGGCCTCCTCAGCTTGGCCATTCCACAACACGGGGGCCACAACAGAGAACACAGGTGTATGGGCAGCTGGCACCTTCAAAAGCCTTTGCTTAGAAGAGTGGAGCTATTGTGTTGGGGCATAGCAAGGGAGTCCTGCAGATATCAGGATCCCATAACATGTAGGGTTTGTATGTTATAACAAGTGCCTTACATTGAACCTTATGATTGATAAATAACCAAGCTATCCAGTTTGGTGTAGTGGTTAAGTGTGTGGACTCTAATCTGGGAGAACCGGGCTTGATTCCCCACTCCTCCACTTGCACCTGCCAATGTGACCTTGGGTCAGTCACAAGCTCTGGCACAGCTGTTCCTGAAAGAGCAGTTTGTGTCAGAGTGTCTGTTGTGGGGAGGGTGTCTGTTGTGGGGAGGGGAAGGGAAAGGAGTTTGTAAGCTGCTCTGAGACTCCAAGTGAAGGGCAGGGTATAAATCCAATATCTTCTTCTTCTTCTAACTAATGGGATGACTGCAGTTTGCAAGCATATCCATCTAACTCTTGATAACAACTGAGCTGTGGCATCCAGAACCAAATGCAGCCTCCGAGCTAACTTCAAAGGAGTCTATTGTAATTGTCTAGTCTCTACTACTAGTAGTAGTACTATTGCTACTACTACAGCAGCAGCAGCCTACCACTGGTAGTACCAGTAGCAACCATCTAAAACAATTCATTGGATCTACATCCTTGAGGAGATCTGGCTAGTGGCAGATGGCCTAAAATGAGAGAATCTGGCAGATGAAATTAAGGCATCATTCAAGATATGTATTTTAAGACAAGGTTATGACACACCCACGTAGGTCCTTTGTTCCTATATACGAAAACCCATAGAATCACAGAATCATAGAGTTAGAAGGGTCGTCTAGTCCAACCCCCTGCACAATGTAGGAAATTCACAAATACATTCCCCTCCACACCCGCAGTGACTACAGTCCCACACCGAGAAGATGACAAAAAACCTCCAGGATCAATGACCAAACTGGCATGGAGAAAAATTGCTTCCTGGCCTCGAAGTGGCAATCAGCATTTCCCTGGGTGTGTAAGAAAGGGCCACAAGGACTAAACACTGAGGCAACCCTTACTACTCTCCCTCTCGAGATCTGCCTAAGTTTATAAAGATGTTGAACAAAACAGGTTCCAGGACAGATCTCTGAGGCACTTGTTAGATCCCCAAGCATAAGAATAGAGGGTCGTGAGAATATAAGGGTCGTGTGCAAACAGCCAAGGGGCACCCAATACCAACGCAAACTGAGAGTCAGGAGTGACAATAAAGGGTCTCTCCTCCCAGTGGTCTCCTAGCCCCAGTCTCAACGGCATAGATTCGTGGAGACATGGTTTCATTGGAGCCCCATCCATTTGAGTGAATATTATGGGGGATTTCAAACGTTTGATGCCCGCCTCCAACCCCGCAACCACATTTGGGCTGATCAAGTCTCTCCCACATCCCGAGTCAATAAGCGCTTTGACCCTCACATGGGTGCCCAAAACCGGATTAATTAGAGAAACAGTCACGAAAAAAAGAGAGGGGGGTTCTCTCACCACTACCGGCGCCTCAGATCCAGAGTCCTGCTGTTGAGCGCCTTTCACAACAGGACGGTCTCGTTTCCCGAAGACTCAGGCTCCGAGTCAGTCGATTCGTTCAGAGGATCCTCTGTAGCCTCCGGAGCAGCTTGCAGTGCCTTTGAGAACATGGGTTTGGCTACCCCCTTCTTGGCTGGGGTGGTCGTCTTTTGCTTCGGGGTTGTCAGCTTGTCTTTGTTTGCCACCACTCCACATTCCGCAGCAAAATGTCCCTTTTCTCCGCATCGCAGACAGAGACCCATTCGCATGCGGAGCTCGCGAGCAGTGTCCGATACGCGGGACGGCTTTGGCCTTGGGGTTCCGGCGGTCTGCGGGCGTCCCTCTGAAGCTGCCAGGTCCAGTCTGATAGTTTGGAGGCGGCTTTCAGCGTTTCCCGCCTCCTGTGCACATGCCATTAGTGAGATGGGGTCCACAGATCTGAGAACCGTCTCCCTGATTTCAGGGTTGAGCCCCAGTCTGTACATCTCAGCCAATATGTGATCAGGGCAATCCCGCAACTTAGCCGCATGGTTGTGGAATTCAGCGGTGTAGTCCCGCACAGATCTCCTACCTTGTTTGAAG
>NW_015174274.1:1682466-1702331 GCF_001447785.1 Gekko japonicus
AGTCCACTCGGCCTTTCAGTTGGCCAAAAATCGTCTTCGTCCCGGTAGCTCTCCAGAGGGCAACTCTGTGGTCTTTCCGGGTATAATCCTTGATCAAACAGGCTCTCACGGAGCCCACTGCCACGGTGAGAAAACGTCTCTTTCGTGCCCTGGGTGTCGAACATAGTCCAATCATCCACAACCCGTACTTCCCATCTGCCCCAGTGCGATGGGGTCGGAGGAGGCCACGGGATGGTTTCGTGTTGAGGGATCGCTCCCCTTACAGCCCCGCTGACCGAGACCGAGCTCGATGATGAGGCGGTAACCGGTATGTCCCCCCGATCACCCGCCTGGGATGGTGGTTTCCCTTCTGCCCTGCTCATGACTTCTGTCAGATTCGAGGTGAGGGGGAAAAGTGCATTCCAATCAAAATGTTAGATCCCCAAGCATGAGAATAGATCCACGTTCAAAAGTAAAGCAAGATTTATTTCAAAGACATGGTTGATCACAACACACAGAAATTGATTGGAATGACGTTTGTCAGCAGTACAGGTATAATAAAGGGATTTTGAACAAGGTTTGGACCAATGGTCCTACTTCCCGCTGGAAACGGGGAGATTAGAAAGGGCGCGAAGTTATATGAGAAAGTAACGCCCGGTTTCCTAAACACAAGTTCCTTTCACACGGGTAAAGCTAAACAAGCATGAGCGCGAAGACATAACTCCCACTTCTCACCAGCTGGCGACCTTGGTTGCAGCAGATGCCTAACAGAGAAAACACTTCAACACAGAAGATGGGGGGGGGGAAGGAAGGGACGTGAGGCGACCCAGCAAAGAGATGGCAGCTCGCTGACAGCACTCCACTTGTCACCAATGCTCCCTCTAAGCTGTGGAGGCTTGTGAGCAAAAATTCTACTTTGTGAGCTGCTGGCCTTAAAGCTGTGAGCAAGTGATCTGGCTGCTGCATCAATGAGTTTGTTCCGGAGCCATGCTTCCTGAGCCGAGACAACAATGTGTGAACCGGAGGCTAAAAAACTGTGAGCTAGCTCACACTAACTCAGCT
This sequence comes from Gekko japonicus, assembly GCF_001447785.1. Classification (NCBI taxonomy): domain Eukaryota; kingdom Metazoa; phylum Chordata; class Lepidosauria; order Squamata; family Gekkonidae; genus Gekko; species Gekko japonicus. Next base: position 1,683,508 of record NW_015174274.1, read on the forward strand.
TAGAGGGAACACTGCTTGTCATTCATCTCCAAGAGGATGAGGAACCATTCACAAGCACTCTTTGGGTGCAATCTGTCAACCAGTTACAGTTCCACCTAATAGTCATAAGATCGAAATCACATTTTACTAATTTGTCAATAAGAATATTATGTCGAACCTTATAAAAAACCTTATTGAAATCAAGATAAACTATGTCTACAGCATTCCCCTGGTCCAGCAAGGTAGTAACTGTCTCAAAAAAAGAGATCAGGTTAGTCTGACATGAATTGTTCTTGAGAAACCCATGCTGGCTCTTAGTAATCACTGCTGTCCTTTCTAAGTGCTCAAGGACTGATTGTTTGATGATCTGTTTTAAAACTCAGTAGTTACCCGGATCCTCCTTTCCCTCTTCTTGAAGATGGGGACATTTCCTATCTTCTGGCACCTCACCTGCTCTCTAAGAATTCTGAAGAGTAATGGACAGAGGGTCAGAAACTACATTTGCAAGTTCTTTTAGATCCCTTGGATGCAGTTCATCTAGCTCCAAAGTCTTAGTTTCATTTAAGGAAATGTTATGTTAGTTTATGTACTACCCCTATGCCAATCCTAGGCATAGGGGTAGTCCTGTTACGATATAAAGTACATTTCTAAAAAAATATACCAGTTCTTACAAGAGAGATATTTGCTTTATAATGGAAGATAGCAGTTCTATTTGCAACAATCATTTCCCCAAGTAGAATATTACATTGTTGTTTAAAATATCCTTGCTCACAGCATATTTTAATTGAATAATTGAACCAGTCATATAATTGAATCAATCATTCTGCCAAGAATGTCCACGGGTGTGGGTTGTGTGTGCGTTAGGATATTTGCTGATTCCTTCTCCGGTTTGAATGGGGCATGCACAATTTTCAAGCTGTTCCTTGGGTCTTCCCTGTATCCCAGGAACAGCATTTTGTTTTGGGGGGATATTTTGGGCTGTAAGAAGGGTGAATCAGTGAAAATTACCCCATCTTTGCACCTGCAGAAACTCTAGATGGATCCAAGCTTTTATATGTTTCCACTGGAGGGTATACAAACAAATTTATTCACAGCAAAAGCCAGCACTCTAATACAGTAGTCAAACTAAATTGCTCAAAATTCATAAAACCACAAGCATAAATAAGATATATAAAACAAAAATATCAAATAGCGTCTGCAAGTAAAACATGTTAAATCTTATAACAAATTACATCTATTCGCTTTTCACTAGCAGTTTTCTAGTCCTTAGCTAACCAGCCAAATTTGGCAAGTTTAGCTGTAACCTCAGGGTGCCTACTTTCTAGGAGGTTCTTCAGTAATTGCATCTTTTGACTAGTTGAAAATAGAGTAGTTGTAGAGAGTAGGAGAATATCACAAAAGTGGCTATATGCCCTGCAGTCATGTATAACATGCATTAAAGTTTCCACTGAATATGCTTGTTCCCTTTTTAGATGACTTGAAGCCTGTGAAATGTCCAGATGGCTGGGTTCCATACTCAGGCCACTGTTACCTCCTTCAAAGAAACCTCAAGTCGTGGAAAGGTGCACTATCATCTTGTCAAAAGGAAGGTGGAGATTTAGCCAGTATCCACAATATTGAAGAGCATAGTTTTGTCATTTCTCAGCTTGGCTACAGTAAGTCTTTGTCTACATCATATTTTTATACAGTAGTGATTTGAGCCAAGGCCTCTCAAGGCCTACCCTAACTGCTACTCACCACTGTTTTAAATACAGCAAATACTTCTACTGTGTTGTTTTCTTCTGGTTTCATACTGACAACAAAGTTTTTGGTACTACAACTCAGTAAATGTTACATAGGCTCCTTCCCATTTGAACCAACAATATAAAAAAAATTATCCTTAGTTCTACTTTTCTAGATTTGTACTGTGAATAAGGTAAATAATCAAAGCAATTGCTTATTCCAGTGGCAAAACTACCAGCACAGCTGAGTCAGAAATGGATTTCGAAGTTAATAACATTTGAGACTGCTTTTCAAACCCCAGTTATTTCTGCCACCCTTAAGAGTGTTTCTGGGGTCTTCAGTGGGCTGGGGGAAAACATTTTGCAGGGAAGATGCATTCTGCCACTCAAGCTCAACCACATCAAATGCAAGGAATGCAATTGGCTATTCCCTATTCCTGGCTAATGCTGCTCAGTTGCAACAATAATGCAAAAGTCCAGCTGTTCACACAATGTTTCATTGCTCAGTTTTGCACCAGCACTCTTTTATAAGCTATGCAAGTTTCACATAAGCATGCCCAGTGGCCTCTCAGCACTGTCATGACCTTCCGCATCAATAGATATGCTGAAGGATCCTGCTCAACACATGAAAATAGTTTCAGGAGGGTGGCCATAATAGTCTGCAATAGGAGAGCTATATTTGAGTCCAGTAACACCTTACCAAGACCAAAGAGATTTGGGGGATATAAGCTTTCAGGAGTCAAAGCTCCCTTCACCAGATATCCTCCTTAGATTATCATTGCAAGGTCTTCTACAGGAGCCTGCCATGTGAATTTCCTGCTTGTCAACCTCCAGGGCAAGGGCATTTTTAGTGGTTGCCCCTTCTCTCTGGATTCAGCTCCCTGGGGAAGTCCGTGCCCTGTGGGATCTTCCAGCATTCTGTAGGGCATGTAAGATTGCTTTGTTTCATGCAGCCTTATGAACCAGAGAGCTTGCCAGTTGTTCTAATTTATCCAAGTAATTAGTTGTTTAATTAGTTTTGTTGCTTTATTTATTGCATTTATTTTTATTGTATTTATATTAATTGTATTTTTTAAATGCTGTCAACTGCCCTGAGTCCTCTGTGGGGAGAGGGTCTGGGTTATAGATTAAATGAAAGAATAATACCCAACATGCCTTTATCTCCTTAGATCCAACAGATATGCTGTGGATAGGACTGAATGCCCAGAAGACTGAGAGGTATTTTGAATGGAGTGATGGGACTCGTGTGACATACACCAAGTGGCAGAGTGGAGAGCCTACTTATCTACAAGACTCCCTGGACAACTGTGTCATCATGAGTGGAGAAGTAAAAATAATGCTGTCTGCTTACAGTAAAAATAAGGCTGTCTTCTTCTCTACCTGCTTACAAAAGATGCATTTCCACTGTGGGGGTTTTGCTGAATGAGTCTGCTGAGCCTTCCCTCTCCCTTTGCAGTTCACCCAATTACTCCTCCACCCATCCCTTAACTCCGGTCTCTTTCTGGCATCAGGGAGATGAGACAACCTGATATCCTATTTTGCTTTGGTCTGAGGGAGCTTGAATACCACCCAGCAGACACCTCCCCCCAGTTTCTTGTCCTGCAAGATGAGACTGTCTCATGGTACCTTCTCTTCCTATGGAAACCGTAGGTCACTGTGTCTCTGCTGGGTCCACCAACATTGGCTTGTGGGGGGAGGCCTCTCCTCTGCCCCCTACTTTTGAAAACAAAGTTTCTGCACCTTTTGACTTAAAATATAAACTTGAAAGTATGTACTGGATGGATGCTGAAATCTCAGAAGCCAGAAAAAGTAACTGAGTGAGATTGCCACTGTTCGGGGTATAGCTTTCTGTGCCTTGAATAACTCTTCCTCTTGTGGTTAGAAGAATCAAAATAAATGATTGCAAAATCAGTAGACTCAGGCCCTGTCCATACATGCCGTTTGGGCCGGGAGAAGGACGGATCTGGGACGGAGCAAACGAGCGTGATCCCACAGCAACATCCGGGGAATGTCGTGCTACCGTCTCCGATCTGTCCCATCCCGCCCATGAAGCGCACCAAAAAAGAACCACCTACCTGGGTGGTTCTTTCGAATGGGCTGCAGCAAGTGCGGCCGTGGGATCGCCGGCATGTCCTTGTGCCGGTGCATCCACAGCTCCTGGCCGAACTGCGCATGTGTGAGCATGCGCAGTTTGCCAGGCTCCCCTTCCCACCGTCGCTTTCTCCCTGGCATCTGATCGTGCCGGGGAGCGACGGCGCCGCGGCTCGGGGGATCCGTGAAATCCTGCCACGGCGTCTCAACTTTGATGCGGCTCAGATTAGCTGCAGTTCGACTGTCCTTTTCCCTGCCGTGTGGCAGAGACCTCAGTTTAGCAAAATGAAAGCATTAATGTCATTTATGAAGGTCACAAGTTACAGTTCATCTGCAGGATTTGGATTGCCTGGATATTGCTACATACAAACTGTGCTAGATATATCTAATTCAACTATGCAGTTTGTACCATGTGTAAATTCTCAAATGTGAATATATTTGCAGATGCTAGCATTTTCTACTTGTTGAAAATTACTTTTCATTCGTATTCATAGACTTGAGATGAACGTTTCAGTTGTTGCTCAGTAGTTCTTTGGTTTGTAGATTTCATGTAAATATACTGGGCAATTCATGCAGTTCTTAATGCAACGAAGGTTGCATTAAGCCGCCCTGTATGGGTAGAAGAAAAAAATCAAGCACTGGGAAATGGAAACAAAGTTCAAATTATAAGGAGCGCTGTGTCCTTCACTGAGAATCATGTCTTCACTCTTCCGTTTCCAGAATGGATATTGGGTGGATACTTTCTGTCAAGAGGAATATGGTTACATCTGTAAAAGAAAAGCTTTGGAAATTCTTTCTGAACCAGAAGATGCTGACCCAGGCTGCCAGAATGTAAGCCAGAAGTAAATTGTTTAGAAGTTTACTAAAACTGGTTAGCCTCACAAAGTTGATGCTTCATCCTCAAATTATGTTGTTTTTGAGAAGATTTCAGCAGTTATCATTCTTAAAGGTTTCAGGCTGGTTTTCCTAACCAAGTACTCCTACCTCTCTATCTAGAAGATGTAGAGAGATTCTGAGAGCACATATTTCTCTCATGGAGGTTGGAGGGGAGACAGAGCAAGGCAGCAGGAGAAGGAAGTAGTTGGAAGGAAGTCCCCGAGAATAGCATTCTGTGTAGACAAAGAAACAACAGCAGAATAGGATGAATATGTAGGAAACTGACGTATCCACCTTACTAGCTCTACTGTCCCCTCTGTAGTACTGATTTGCTTTGTGCAAAAAGACATTGCACAGTCCTTCACATAGCATGTCCAAAGAAGATGACCAAAGAAGTCAAACTAGAATATGTGAACTTAAACTGAAATGATATTGTTTATGTCAAAGGTACAAAAGTCCCTTTCAGATTCATTCATTGTTGAATGACTACGTTGAACTGAATGTATTTTTTAAGGGCTCCTGGTCACACAAAGAGAACCATACAAGCATCTGTCTGCAGGATGTATCAGACTATCAAATACTGGTGTGACAGTCAGGAGTAGGGGCTGTCCCATTGACCTCTTCTGTCTTCCTTCCACTTATTACATTTATTCAGCTCTGAAAAAAGCTTAAATTATTTTGAAATCAGGAAATGAATTTGTTGATCACAGCTATAGAATTTCTTTTAATTCCATCCAGCTGGCAGACTTGTGAAGAAGTTTTTATGGGGATTACTTCACTGTATACCCTTGTAGACTTAGGACATGAGGCTGTATGTGGATAGCATTCCCTATTGATTATTGCACTAACATGAGATCAATAATTGTTTTTTTATTGACAGGGTTGGAAAAGGCATGGATTCTATTGTTACTTAAGTGGAAAAACATTGGGGACATTTCCAGAAGCAAAGAAATTATGTGAAAGAAACAAGGGTTCCCTGGTGTTCATAGAGGACAGGTACTAAAAAGAATGTTCTTTATTCAAGAGCAAAAGGGCATCAAAATGAAAAGAAAGAATCCTGAAGCTGTGGATATGTGGTACACTTAGCACTGGGAGAACCTCATGCAAACAGTTGAGATCTGGGCCCCTCCCTTGATCAGCATAGCGTTTGTAGTCCTCCTTTGCCTTGTCCAAAGTCTTTTGGAGCATGGGCCATCCTTGGGTGATTGTGCACCACCAGGTTTGTGCATCCCTTGGGCCCGGATTTTCTGGGTCCAAGGTTGGGAGGGGGTCTTCCTTCACACCCATGTACTGCCTTGAAAGGAGATACCCCAATAGAGCTATGCACCGAGCTATTGTAACTGTATTCCGCAAAAGGGAGTAAGTATATCCAGTTGTCCTGTTGATGATTTATAAAACACCTCAGGAATTGCTCCAGAACCTGCCTCTGGGTGGTAGCCATGGCTCAGTACCTGTTCCACCCTTAGGAACTTTAAAAGCTCTTTCCAAAATCCTGCAACAAAATCTGGGCCCTGATCTGAAATTATCTTGTGGGGCAAAGCATGGAGCCTGATAATGGGCTGCATAAACATTTGGGCCAATTTCCGGGCTGTGGGCACCTGCTTACATGGGATGAAATGCGCCTGTTTTGAAAACAGGTCCACCACCATCCAGATCATCATTTTCCCTGTCTCAGGGGCAAGTCTGTGACAGTCCATAGATATAATGGACCACAGCGTTTCTGGTGTCTCTAGTGGTTGCAAGAGTCCAAGGGTTTTCCCCACATGCCTTTTGCTCATTAGACACATTTGGCAGGAGGCTACATATTTAGATATGTCCCCCCCCCTCATGCGAGACCACCAACACTGTCTCTGTATGAGATTTAGAGTCCCATTTTATTATCATGTCCCATCAATAGTATTTTCCCCCTTAACAATTCAGCACCAGTCTTCTTTTTGCACCAGTGTCCCCTCCTTCTCAATCTCTTCCTTGTCACTCTCAGAGAAGGCAGATTAGAACTTTAAAAGCTCTTTCCAAAATCCTGCAACAAAATCTGGGCCATGATCCGAAATTATCTTGTGGGGCAAAGCATGGAGCCTGATAATGGGCTGCATAAACATTTGGGCCAATTTCCGGGCTGTGGGCACCTGCTTACATGGGATGAAATGCGCCTGTTTTGAAAACAGGTCCACCACCATCCAGATCATCATTTTCCCTGTCTCAGGGGCAAGTCTGTGACAGTCCATAGATATAATGGACCACAGCGTTTCTGGTGTCTCTAGTGGTTGCAAGAGTCCAAGGGTTTTCCCCACATGCCTTTTGCTCATTACACACATTTGGCAGGAGGCTACATATTTAGATATGTCCCCCCCCCTCATGCGAGACCACCAACACTGTCTCTGTATGAGATTTAGAGTCCCATTTTATTATCATGTCCCATCAATAGTATTTTCCCCCTTAACAATTCAGCACCAGTCTTCTTTTTGCACCAGTGTCCCCTCCTTCTCAATCTCTTCCTTGTCACTCTCAGAGAAGGCAGATTAGAACTTCTCTGCCCAAGGTGATGACTTGGCACAGGCCTCCCCCTTTGTCTGGCTGCATGTCACCACTGCCCCTCCCAATTGGGTGGGCGTGAACATGGTATCCACCATGGTATCCGCCATTCCTCCCATTGACTGTCATGATTGGGTAGGTGGGACAGAGCATCAGCCAGGAAATTTGACTTCCCTGGGAGATGCTTTAGAGTGAGTGCATTTAGGTGCCAAGGGGCTTTTAGGGTTTCCAAGTGTTTACGGTCGGTCCAAACCTCGAACCTCGAACAGAACTGCAATGGTGCTTAGCTGGGAGTACTCTGCTGGTCCCTTGAGACGATCCAGTTGCAAGGGGGGAAAGGTATTACGTGGGAAATCAAGAGAATAAAAGAAAGACAACATCCACATAGAAAACAATACAGATTTTTCCAGGTGGTGCTTTTTAAATTCCTAAGAATCTCAGATTTCTGTTTGCCATTCTGGAAATCATGGTAATGACCCAAAGCAGCAATTTTGGAGTATGTTTTCAGTCTGAGAATTTTGAGATGCACACCCCCTAGTAAAAACCAAAGTAGGTGGCAGTGGGTTGGAGAGGGGCGGCATCTGATAACTCTTTGTGGAGCACATGAGAGAGAATTCCTTTTAACTGCATGACAATGGAATGGATATTGTAACTTATGGAATATATATATATATATGGAGAGAATGCCAAAGTACTGTAATGGAACACTGCGGAAGATTATTGTATGTCACGGAGGCAGGTGGTGAGCCACACAGCCCTTCTCCAGGTGAATAGCAGTTTCAGGGCAGCAGGGGATTACCCACATGAAGTGCACCTGGAAGTAGGAATGCAGTATAAGAGTGGGCGAGGTCTCTGAGGAAGAAGCTAAGCTAGTGAGAAGGAAGCTGAGGTTATTTGTGGAAAGGCAGCAAACTGGTGGGAAGGCAGCACGCTACAGGCCAGGCAACAAGCTTCAAGCAAGACAGACAGCAGAGGCTTGGTGGCTCCAGTTTGGTGTTTTGGGGCTGCCTGATGTCTTGAAGAGATTTCCAATACAGGTTATTGTTGTTTATTTTGTGCTGTATTTTCTGTTCTGAAATTGCTTGTTGGGATCCATTCGAACCATGGGTAACACAAGTACTTCTAAACTAAAGACCTATGAAGTTGTTCCATAGATTTCCTCACCCTTTAGACTACAGCCTTTCAAGTGAGGACCTTGAAGCTTTTAAATATACCCAATATATTTAATTGGGTATAAAAACCACTTGTAGGAGCTGCGGTGGCTCAAGTGGTTAAGATGCTGAACTGCAGGCTGTGGAAGGTCAGTAGTTCAGCAGTTCGAGACCCAGGTGCCGCATGATGGAGTGAGCTCCCATCTCTAGTTCCAGCTCCTGCCAACCTAGCAGTTCGAAAGCAAGAAATTGCAAGTAGATAAATAGGTACCACTTCAGTGGGAAGGTAACAGCGTTCCGTGCACCTTGGTGTTTAGTCATGACCACATGACCACAGAAACGTCTTTGGACAGTGCTGGCTCTTCGGCTTTGAAACGGAGATGAGCACTGCAACCCTAGAGTCGGATTCGACTGGCTTTCAAGCAAGGGAACCTTTACCTTTACCTTTTATACCACTTGTAGCCTTTAAATATATCCAAAAGACTATGGAAGAGAACCTTAAACCAGTGTGGGCCACTTCAGGCTATCAGACTAAACAGTTGTCTTCCCCCTAAAGCAACTAGAGACAGAATGAAAATCACCAACCTACGGAAGAGCTCTCTAAACCTTATCTGAACAAAAATCAGTTGAACTGGTCTTTTTTATTCTACCTTCTCCCCTTTCTTTCTCCCGCCAAAGGTTCCCAGCAGCCTGACTGACCGTTGCTGGCTTTCTCTACCAGACCACCAGGGTACAGAGGGGACTAGCATATATTAAAAGGGCTCTCTATATTAAAAGGCTTGCCTCTAACCATCAGAGGCCGCCTGGCCAAGTGAGGAAGTGGGGAGTACAAAAAGGACAGATGTAAATACAGGACTGGTACTTACAGACTGTGTGTGTAGGCTGAGGGACTGGCAGTTCTATTTGCATATCCTCACCCTCTATATATCAGACCTTTAAGGGGAAGTGTAATCTATTTATCTGTGTAGTCTCTAGTTCACACAAAGAGTAGATATTTCTCTCTGTAGTCTCGAGTTCACATAAAGTTTATAGCAGAGAATGTTTCCTGACACACCCAGCTAGAGCGTGTGTGGATTATCAATTCAGTCTAAATGTTCAGTAAAATCAGCAGAAGGATCATTTTGCCCACACTAATTACCTATTCTGTTCTGCAGATATGAACAAGCTTACCTAACTAGTCTAGTTGGACTACGTCCAGAAAAGTATTTCTGGATTGGCATATCAGAGATAACGGAAGGCTGGACACTCAACTGGACTAATGGACACTCAGTTACATTTAGCCACTGGAACTCAGGGATGCCTGGTGGGTACCTTTGTAGTGAACCTGCTGCAGGGAGTGACACCGACTGGCTGGAGGGCTCATTGGGGAGATGGAGCAAAGTGAGCCACAGTCATTGGGATGGTTACAGTAGAGATGAGAGAATGTGAGGCAGGAAACTGAGAGCTGCTGATAGCTTTTAAAATGGCAGTTTTTGAGAAGAAAGGAGACAAAAAAAGAAGGAGATCCAAGGGAAAGAAAGCTGAGTGGAAAAACAGATGGTGAAGAAAATGAGATTTGAAGAAAGGTCCCCAAGTTTAATATGGTTGAGACAGTGATATAAAACCAGCAGAAATTAAATCCCATTACATCGATATACTCTGGGGGTTTACTTTCTCAAAAAGGGCTTGTCCATTTAAGAAAAATTGGTACAAAATTGGTACAAAAAGTAGCTTAATTCAACTGGCTTTCCCCAAGGTCAAAATCATGGCTGTGTTGCTATGAGAACTGGAACTGCAGCTGGATTATGGGACGTTGTGAGCTGTGAGGAGACGGCGGCATTCATCTGTAAACAATGGGCAGAAGGTGTGACAACAACTCTTGCCCCAACAACAACCCCCCTGCCCCCTTTTTTACTTTAAAAGTTTTACCGTCGTTCTTATTTAAGAATGCAATGTTTATTTTTAAATGATATTTGTTCGTCATCTATGATTTTTCTAGAACTGTCAATGTCTTATGCTTTAAAGTTCTGTAAGGTGCTTTAGGATAGTGGAGGAGGCAGCCCCAGTCAGCAGATTGCTGTAAGCATGAAATGCAATGTCATAAAAAGATAACCCTAGAAGCAAACTCAGGGATTACTGAATCCAAATGTATCTTGACAGAGAACCTCCATATCTAAATTACATCCACTGGCAGCCTCTCTAAGTAATCTCATCTTTGAGAGGAATTCAACATGTTCTATGTAATATTGTTTGATTTAATGCCATGTTTTCTAGAGCTTGGTTCTCTGGGTATAATTTTTTGCTAGACTAAAAATTGGAGACTTAATTTCACATGTGCATTCAAACATACATTTTTTAAAAAAATCTCTCTTGTTTCAGCTAAAGAAAAGCCCAGCTAATGTTGCATCCCAGTGTCCAACTCTCTTTGCCTAATCAGTGAGGACTCGGGGATAGGACCATGCTTTATTTAGGCACAGGAGACATTTTCAGGATTCCTCTGTCCCTGTCAGCTGCTTGTAGAACAGGAGCAAAGAACTCAGGTGTATCTTTGTCCCTCCTTTGTGATACTGCTACACATAACTTGGCATGAGAGCATGACTACTGTTCTCAAGGGCACAGAGTAGTACAAACATCCAACAAGGTGGCGTATGTTTTTAAAAAGCAAAAAATCCTGCTTATCAAGTTGTTTATTTACATAATCCTTTTCCCTCTTAAATACTGTTTCTGCAGATGTAGAATCAATAAGCAATTCTCACTCTTCAGTTATTTCACTAGGTTTAGGGACATGTTCTACTCTATTCCTCCTCGTCTGGGGTGAGGCCTCCAACTTAGTTAAGAGAGACAAGTTCCCTTTCTGGTAGTATGACTGTACAGGGAACTTTTGGTATCTTTTAAGATATCCCTGCACAGAAAATATTAAAGTTGGAATCCAGGAGGAATACAAATAAAGCCTAATTCTATTGCCTCTTAGAAATACCGGAATATGCTGCAGAAATTTTAAATCAATAGAAGATGGGTATTTATGTAGAAAATAAGAAAGATGTTCTCGGGCATTCCATGTACTCATCCAGTTTATCTTCTGTCCTTTATAGGGGAGGATGTTCAACACTATTTTGTTACGTTCCAGTGTCAGGGTGTGTGAAAGCAAACCCAAGTTTGATATGAATTTCAAATTGCCTTCCTTTTGCTTTTCCATGTTCCACCCTTCTATTCATCCTTAGGCTGACATAGCATCCCATCGTTTTGTTTGCATGGCTTTTGTGTTCTCATTGGCAGAGTAGATAATACTACTGCCTTCGCTTCTATACTCTTGTTTCCCCTATTTCCTTGTTTCCCTTTGCTAGGAAATCCTCTTCGTAATTTTTCAAAGATTTTCCCCAAAGTATCAGAAATTAGTAGCATCTGAGTTGCTAGCATTTCTAAATGTATTTGTTTTTTTCTGATCTTTATTTTTTCTCAAAAACCCATCTAATATGGTTATATGAGAAGAAGAACCCAGAGGGGGATCAGAAGAAATATTTAAAGGGCTTGGGGGTGTCGTATCTTCATTTGAAAGAGATGCAAATCTATTGGAAGTTTTTATAGTAAGAACGTCCTCTATCTTACTCTGTTTGGAAGGGGGTAGGTTGTCATTGAGGGCTCACAACCTTTTCTTTCCCATTGTTAATCTCAATCTAATAAATTTTAATCAATTTCACTAGACAGATGGCTGAAATCAATTTAATAGAGGTTTTAACTCCTTCACCTAAAATTATAATAGATAAAGACCATCATATTAAAACCCACTGAGGCAATCCCTAGTGGGGAATAGAATATAAAATATACTTTAAAAAAACATAGTAATAAAATGTCAATAAAATAAATAATTCAAAAATACTACAAAATTATCCCTGCCAAAAAGGATAAAGATAAAATGAACAAATGAGTAAATAAAACAGAGAGGAGGGGATGAAATAGTGTCTCGTTCTCCCCCCACTGCAGCCAAGGTAAGACTTGGCAACCCTAGATAGAAGTAATAATAATAATAATAGTTTGAAAAACTGTGATACCTGCAACACCTTCCAGCTCGTTTATTTAAGGCCCTAAGTTCCATCCCTCCTCCTAAAATTGAGACGGGAGGGAGCTATAAGCAAAATAAAAATGAATACAAAAGCATTGGAGCTAAAACCAAAGCTGAATAAAATAAAATAAAACAGAAACAAAGTTACTACCTCTTGGCGGAGCACAGCCCACAAGCATCTTTTCTCTCTCAGCTGGAAACCAGGTCGCCCTATCTGGAAAGTTAATGTCCAAGCTCATCAACCTTTCATAAGTCTTCCTCAGAGTGTTTTCTTAAACAATGCAGTATTTATATCTAAAACAAACAGTTCAAAATCAATTAAATGCTAACTGATCGATATATCTTCCACCATCTTCTGTTGTAGTCCCATGCACCAATGCAGATTTTTTTCCCCTAAAGAGACACTGGCTCTACTCAGCTAAATCTGAAGTTTTCGTCCAGCCTAAGGGACTTTCCTCTACCCAAACAAGCTCTCCAGGAAACTTCCATCAGAGGAAGACTCCGTATGCCAGAGGAGGGCTTCAGACCACACTGAGCAGAGTGGCAAATATAAGCCATTTTAGATTCTCTCACAACACACTACATGCCCATTACCCTAATATTTGAAACATGTTTCTTGATAGCTAAACTTCTTTTCCTGCAAGTCATCTCTTTTGCCCCATATCCTATTGCCCTAGCACCTTTCACCAGTGGGTAACTTCTCTCTGTTGTTGTTTTTCAGTTCATTTATATGGATTCACATCCTCTTTTAATTTCTTCATCTTTTGTTAACTGCATTAACAAAAAGCAGACCAAGGTGTACTTAAAGAATTCTGCAGGTAACTCTGCTCTTGCTTCTCTGGTTCCGTTTTCCTGATAATGCATTCAGTTTTTATACTTTACTTGCTTTCTGTATTCCTGTCTCACAGATGTCTCTTAAATGATGATTCACTTTTTTAGCAACACCAAGATCTGTTAGGGGAATAGACAGGGATTAGCAAAGTTCCAGAAGGAAAGAGTTGAAATTGGCACCAAAATATATCGTTATACTTATTTTACACTTAGATTTTTAGAGAGAAAAAATACAAGAAAACTTGGTTTGAAGCTCGAGATTTTTGCAGAGAAATTGGAGGAGACCTGGCTTCCATCCATAGTGATGAAGAACAAAGAAAAATAACGGAATTGTGAGTGTCATAACATATCCTTTCTATCTCAGGGTCCAAAATAATTTCAACTGTTTTAGGAAGGCATCTGATGTGTGCACAGGCTGAAACATGTGTAAGCCTATTATGTCACAATAGACACTGCTGGTGAGTGCTGAAGGTCTGATGAGACATGACAGCAGGACATTATGAATGGATTTTGTTATGTCTTTTAAGCATAAAAAGGAGCAGTGGATAGACCATTGATTAACATCAGGGCTGTGGTTCATAATTTTTATGATCTCATTTTGTGGAGCTGGCCTTTGCCCTGTGGGAGGGAAACATACAGCCACTGTGGGCTATGTTCTCCAATTGCATTTCTATGCTTGAAGCAATAGACAATGAATGCATATATTTAACTATGGGGATCCCGGTGATGGGAGCAGGGGAAGGTATGGCGGTGGGAGAAGGTATTGGAGTGGAAAGAGATGGAGATGTTTGGTTGCCTTCCAACCTTCGTCCCATCATGAGACATGTGGGTGTGATGGCTAGGGATACTCACCCCCCCCCCTTCAGCACAACACACTGCTGCTGTGCAATGCCAGGTCCATTAATAATAAGTCCTCGACACTGTGGGATTTTACTGCAGCACAAGAAAGGAACCTGGCATGCGTGACCAAGACCTGGACAAGGGAAGGTGAAACAGTTGCCTTGAAAGAGCTGCCCCGTTCAGGTTTCTCTGTCCTTCAGTCTCAAACAGTGGGGCAGAGGGGGTGGGGTAGTGATACTTATCCAACAGTTTTTCCTTCAGGGTGCTCCCCATCCTGATGACTACTGACATTGATTTTGTATGCCAGGTCTGGGACTCTGAGGTGAGTCTGGCTGTTTGTTTGTTCGCCTAGCACACCAGCAGACAGCCTTCCAAGCCTGCTTGAGGCTGTAGCTGGCTGGGCCTTGGAATCCCCCAAGCTTGTAATCCTTGGGGACTTCAACATCCATGACGATTTTGCCTCCTCAAAGCAGGCTGTGGACCTGGTGTCATTCATGGCAGCACCAGGGTTCACCCAGATTGTAACAGGGCCCACACACCAAGCAGGCCACATGGTGGATTTAATTTGCAGCATGGGGGTAGATATTGATCTGATGGCCAAGACGTTGGTGCCATGGTCAGATCATTGCACCCTGAAGGTTCAGTGGGGGTTCCCCCCTCCATCTATGCAGCGAGCAGATTTATGCTTGCTTGCAAAGACTAATGGACTCAATTGGGTTCCAGAATGCTCTGCAGGAACCACTGCCCTCTGATGATTCATTAGATGAGCCGATATAAGACTGGAACTCCCGTATCTCTGAAGCCATCATGGGCGAGTCAATTAAAGAAACAAAGTTGAAAGAACTAATGAGCAAAGGGAGATGTTCCAAAGTGTGTGCCTTGAACTTTGTTAAAGGAGTAACAAGCAGAAGATGTCACAGAAGTCTTAAGTCATGACTCTTGGCATCAAATAAAAAGGGTCAACCTAGTGTGTTTTACAAATTATAAGCTTTAATTTAAACAAAAAAGGCTTTAAAATATTCTGTAAAATTCCCTGATGAACCAAAGTGAAAACAGATGTATAGATTCAGCACACCTACAAGAGCTTTATGCCACAGGCTATTTTAAAACTAAAATAATTCATGTAAAGAGTTTAATTTTTTTGAATGTCACTGTAATGACATATGCTTTCATGTGATGTTTACCTTTTAGTGAAAATAAGTTTATAAAATGCTCTAAGACCTTTATATGCCTGTATAAATGTAAAGGAACCAATTTTGTAACAGAACTGATAGAATTTTGTACTGGAGAGTTCATTCAGTCTGGGAGAAGTCTGGGAGTCTTGCCAAAAGGAGTAAACAAAACTATCAATCAAAATATAGGGGAATTTCACATTACCCAGTTTCTTCCGGTTTCAAGCCGGTATCCTTCCGTTTTGAGTTGAACCAGTACAGGGCTGCCGTTTCACACACGGCTTGCCCCTACCGGAAATGAGCTGATTCAGAAGCGGTTTGGCATTTCACACACGCACCGCTTTGTTTCCCCGCTGTTTTCTTCCCGTGCGGGCGATCGTTGTTTTTTTTTAAGTTTGACTTATAGCGATATATCGATATAACGCTATATCAGAACTCCAAACGATCGCAAGACATTCTAATGGGATCGCTATTGCGATCGTTTGGAGTCCTGGTATAGCGTTACATCGATATATCGCTATAAGTCGAATGTTTTTTTTAAAAAAGCCCGCACGGCCGAAAAAAGGTGGGAAAGAAGTGTATCGGAACCGGGAGAGGGAACGGGAGACTACTCGGAAGCAGTTTACAGGTAAAACGCTTCCCTCCCGGTTCCTAACCGGAACAGAGGCTTTGCTGTGTGAAATGCCACTTACATCCCGGTAGGGAACCGATTCCCAACCGGGTTCTGTCTGAAATGACAGACCAGAACCCGGTTGAGAATCGGTTCCCTACCGGGAGATAGCGCCTGTCTGAAATTCCCCATAATGAGTATAAGGAGTGCTGCACCTGTATTGTGGGAGTTGAGACGCAGCCAACTAACATCCTGTGTGTTAAATATGTGATTGATGACTGGCCAGACAAAGAAAACTGAACTGAGCATGTCTAAGTGATGTCAGTTATGATGTAAAGTGAGGAGGAGCAAGAAGAGAATATAAGCAAGTTTCTGGCTGTAGCAAATCGAACATCCATGCTGAATTTAAGCTGTGAGGTGCTCCGTATTCGAATAAATTATTTTGTTACCCTTTACTGCTTGGATTATTGTTTTAACTGTGTGGTTTATTGTCTAGCCACACAAGTCAAAGAACCTTAGCGCCCTCGGGGCGTTGGCAGCAAGATGAAACAGGGCAGCTCTGTACTAGGGTGTTGATCTCAGGCAGTCAATGAAGAATTCAGCTGTCAGCTATTCCTGTTCTTTGCCCTTCCCAGACTCTTCAGCTCTTCTTAGCCACCACTGCTCTCCCAGGGAGGAGAGTTCAATTCTTTCCAACCAGCAGTTTCAGCTTTGTGTCCTTTCTGGATCCAAAGCCTAGAAACATTCTTTGCCTTTCAAAGAACACTACCTTCAGCGCACCTCAATAATAATCCCTTGTTCTTTCAGCTAGCCCTGTCCTGCTTTATACCATCTCTCCTTGTCATGGTGGCTGTTTCGAAAGCATGCCCCATGAGCCTTTGCTAAACATGCAAATTAGTACAAGCCTGTGTATACATCAGCTATCTGCTGTCTGAGTATCTACAGTCTACTAATTAGACCTTGGCCCCAAACCCTTTTTCCAATACAGGGTTACATTCTTCTTCCCCTCAAACCTTAGTTTGCCATCCCAGCAAACTGTAACTTATGAAAGTGGTATATCAAATTTAAACTGCATCCACTCATGCCCAAACCTGAGTAACAAACGTTTTCAGTAGTTCAACAGGTACATAACTGGAAACACCAGGTTTATCATGAGTCAGTATTCTGACAGGCCATATTGCTTACAATAGTATAGATGCTTAGAAACATGCTCTGCCCCAATGGTATTCTTGCTTGGCATGGCGCACCTGACCCATGAATACAATAATATAACAAGATTTAAGAGACTCCTACTGATGATGATACATAGATGTATAGAATCACAGAGATGGAAAGGGCCATACATGTCATTTAGTCCAACCCCTGCTCAATACAGGATCAGCTTAGAGCACCCCTGACAAGTGTTTGTCCAGCCACTGCTTAAAGGCTGCCAGTGACGGGGAGCTCACAACCTTTCAAGGCAGCTGATTCCACTGCTGAAAAACTCTTACTGTAAAATAGTTTTTCCTAATATCCTTCCCACCCTTAATTTAAACCCATTATTGCGAGTCCAATCCTCTGCTGCCAACAGGAACAGCTGCCAACCTCAGCCTCCTCTCCTCCAGACTGAACATTCCCAAGTCCCTCAGCCTTTCCTCGTAGGGCTTAATGTCCATGCCCCCGATCATCTTCGTCACTCTCCTTTGCATACGCCCCATTACTTTCACATCCTTCTTGAAGTGAAGCCTCCAGAACTGCACACAATACTCCAGGTGTGGCCTGACGAATCCAGCTCTGTACCTGCTCCTTCCTCAGCCCAGCTGACTCACTTTTAATATTTTTTCTAGAGCAATTCAAGCAAATCATGTTGTGTATTGTTAAAATTTATTTAAAACATTAATATTTTAAATATTTCAAAAATTCCAATTTTGAGTGTCATGAAATGTTTTCATATTCACTGGCTTCTACATAACATTTTGTTGAATTTTAGGACTGAAGATTTGACCTGGATTGGTTTAAATTCTTTGGACTCTGACATAGGGAATACTTGGAGTGATGGATCTCCTGTAAGTAAATTATTATCATATTAATCTCACCAAAACTGTGCAACCTTCAGAATCCATTTTTAAAGAATATTGAGGATAATATTTTCTTCCATGAATTCAAGACCACCTAATATAGGTCATTTAACCTGTTTGGTTAGACATGACAGTCCAAGTTCTTCTACACACATTTTAGCGTGGGTGCACAACATTCATGAATTCCATTGTACAACAGATCATACAAATCTATCGTTTCTAGTAAACATTACAAAAATTAATGAACCTTTATTTTTGTTATAGGTTGACTTTGACAGATTGTATCCATGGATCAATGATGAAAGACAAGTGTGTGCAAGAGTTCATGGTCGTTTTTCATTCTGGACGATGACATCATGTAGCAGTTTATATCATTGGGCTTGCCAAGTGAAGAGAGGTCCGATCGCTCCTAATTTGCAACTGGTTGATTAAGCAAAACCCCGAAGTCATTTGCTTCATTTTATTTGTGACACTGCTTCTCAACCTTGTTTTACTTTATCATTATTATTATGGGGTTTGAGGCACAGCCACGTATTCCCCAAAACTGATTTTTGCCTGACTATTGGGTGCCAGATAAGGGCCTTTTCTTATGATATCTGCCCCTTCTGTTTTCAGGGACAATAGAAATACATAAGCAAAGACCAGAAATTGATTTTTCTGTAAAAAGGCACTGGAATGTCAAAAACAATCACTGCACTTAACCTCCATTAGGAACATGACAGAAATTAAATAATTTGATTTCATATTTGTGCATACACACACATTATGCCTTTATCTGACTGCAAGAACTATAGTAATCTAAAGACATAGTGAATTAGATTGCTGATTATTCTTTTGCATGCTAGCATTATTTGCTCAGAAGGAATCTAGAAATACAATAGGCTTGAAAGAATGATTTACTACTACTACTACTACTACTAATACT
>NW_015174274.1:1702847-1713823 GCF_001447785.1 Gekko japonicus
ACAAATAACTAGCTGCAAGTGTAATCTCTGTGATCCACATTAAACCTACTCAGTCACAATGATTAAGGAATAGTAGGGGGAGGGGAAGCAGTTGATCCCTTTATCCCTAAGAGCATGCGTGTGTGTGTGTGTGTGTGTGTGTGTGTGTGTGTGTGTTGATGGGGCATAGGACAAACCCTGTGTGTCCATCTTTCCTGTCAATGTATTCTTCTTAGTCTTTCCCCAACCTGACTCCTGCAGACGTTGATGGGAATGATGGTTTCTCCCTACTGAATCAGAAGGCAAACAAAACTACAGTTCCCATCAAACTCAGCAGCCTAGTAAATTAAGAGCATGCATTGGGCAGATGGATAGGTAAACAAGGAAGTGACACTTACCTGTGTGAATTATTTGTGATCAGACCTGAATGCTCCTGTAGATTAACACACTGAGGCTACAGTCCTAAGGACACTAGCCTGGGAGTAAGCCCCACTGAATACACTGTGACGTCCTTCTGAGTAGACCTGCCCAGGTGAAATGGGCAACACTATAGAGAGAACTGCAACCTGAGTAACTGAGTACTCAAAGATCCCTGGGCAGACGTTTGCAACCTATGTTTTCAGAAGGCTGTACCTGTTGTTGTGCCAGGAGTCAATTAATCATGGCTTCTCTCTTTCTCTGCTTCACCCTCTCCTGGAATCTGTTGCAGGCATCACTGTCTTTCCAGGGGAAGGAAAGGTAGCATGACTTTAGCTGCTTCCACTGGCTGCCCAGCTAAGGGCAGGCACTGGGGCTTTTCTCTGACTTGCTTGCTACCTTGAAGGAAATGCCAGGTAAGCACTGGCATCTGCCTGTCCCTCCTCAGCTCCTGGCACAAACAGAGGTGTGGGGGGGGTTGTTGTCACAGCCGCATCAGCTCCCCTGTGCAGTATCTTTTCCTGTACATTATTGCAAATTCTTTCTTACCATGTTTTCTAATAAAGCCTTTTAAGCAATCACAAGCAGGAAGTGTAATTCATGCCATGGTGAATGTTTCTTTCAACTTTCTGTATTTCATAGTAAACAGTATTTGCACTTTGAAGAGAATAACCAAACTGTAATCATGTTGAAAATATCTGAGCATTTTGACTTAAATACTTTGTGCCTTGATAACCATTTCTCTCTTTATATATTTCAGAATGTCTTTCATGCATTTAAGGATAATGTTTACATTGGTTTAACTGTGGGTGTTGATGGAAAGTTCCAGTAAGTGAACAAAAAGTGTAAAAATGTACAAAACAAATTTCTACTTGCACACATTCTACTAAGGATAATTCAATTTATTATGGGTCTATATGACCGAAGTCTTGACCAAAAGAGAATGCAAAAGGGGTAAAATAGGTACATAAAATTGACATAAAATATGACAAGTACATAGTCATAATCAGTAAACTTATAAAACCCAGGCATAGCCCAGAGAATTAAAAAAACCTAACTACACTTGGGGCGGAGCCGACTAACTAAAATCCTCCGAAGATTAAAAATCGGTGTAGGTGTTTGCAAAGATGATAAAGCTTTCAGTGTTTCTTGAGAGCAGCAACCTTAGCCAGGAACCGCGCCACGGTAGCTGTTATCAGTCCATCGGCATTTGAATCAGATAACAATACTGAAAGCACCCACGGTTGCAAGGGAAGATCCATCTTCGTTAGAATAGGAATGATATATATCCCTCTATCTTGAATCCAATGGGGACAGCGAAACATCAGATGGTCTAAAGTTTCAATTTCGCCAGAGTTGCACAAACAGAGGCGATCTGAGTAAGGTAAGCCTCCAAATCTGCCCAGCGTTACCATCGTTGGAAATGCATTTAAACGGGCCAGCATAAAGGCGCAGCGGTGAGATGGAATTGGTAGCGATGAATGAAAATCCAGAAATCTCTCTGGAGGGGGCAACCCCAGAGCCAAAGGAGAACAGGTGTGTCTGGCCCTGGCCACGGTGCTAGCCCAATCCAACTGTTTGAGTTTCTTCAAGGTTTCCTTGAGCTGGGAGGGCAACAGCTCTTCAGTAGGTGAGGAAATCGGAACTCCCAATGTCTTGAGTTTACCCGCAAGAAGGGACAACCAAGGGTTGGATGTCATGTCCTTTAGGATGAGACGAAGAAAACCAGCCTGGGGGTGATGACTTGGGTCAGATAGCTTAAATCTCAACTTGAATGCCCTTTTCCAAGCACGTGCTTCAAGCGAAGATTGAACCAATTCCATACGAAGGACAGTCCCAGCAACACACCGTGGAGTTCCAGTAATTCTCCTAAGGAAGGCATTTAACTGGGAATCCAATTTCTCGTCCATGCCAGCAATCCAGATTTATTTGGTAATAAATGAAAGATTGTTATAAAATGGAACAAGTCTGAAAAGTAACATTCTTTTGGGTAAAAAAACCCAGTTCTGAATGCTTTCAAAGTAACTAGATTCCAGCCGATTTGTGGCTCTAACCAGAAACAGGGTATGATTTCACCTCCAGTCCTAAGTATACTTTTTGTTTCTGAAGGTTGCTGGTCCATACATTGTGAGAATCAGAATTCCTATCTTTATTTGCTTCATGGTAATGGTAGACTGTAACACACTACAGAATCCTTCACATATTGTTCCTTCGCTGAAGGAAGACAGGGAAGAAATATGAAAGCCTGAGGTAACATAGGCAAACTTTGGAACCCGTAAGATGCACTTTATCTGCAAGATACAGCCATGGGTAGGATCAGGCCACAGTACTAGGAAACTAGTACTAACAAAATGCTTTGTGTTGCTTTAAACCCTGGGTTTTTAAAAAAAAAAACGAGCTTGCTTTCTTGTTACTATCTAGAAAGGTACAAAATTCATCTTAGGATCACACTGTGGGTACATCTGGTTTATAAAGAAACCTTTTGGTTCAAGACTGTGCAGTATTTTAGAAAGCTGTATCTTCATAAATGGACCTTCCCTATCCCGAAATAAACACAAACCATGGGAAGAAATCTTTGAAGACCCAGGACCCCTGATGTGCCACAGCCAATGTTCTGGATCTTCGTGGCATTAAGCCATTTTTAGGAAACATGAAATCAAGTTGTCTGTGTAATCTCACTGATGCAAAACTTCCAGGGTGGAAACAGGGCTCATTCCAGATTTGGTGGGAGAGAACTGGCAAAAAGTTTCCAGGGCCCTGAGCAGAGAGTACTCGGGCCCCCTTTACTGCCTACCACCAAGACTCCTGTCTGTGCCTCCCTTCCTGTATCACCTAGCACAATGGTGTTATTTCTGGGTTGTGTGAGAAGTGACACCGCGGTGTCGTACCAATACTTGTTCCCCTCATTTCCCCCCACTGCACTGCTAGATGGAGGTCTCCCACTATAGATGGAGACCTGGCAGCATACCTTAAACCCAACTCTGTCCCCAATAGCATGCTATTAAAAACCTGTACAATTGCCTTCAAATTCAGTGTAAATGTATACATTGTGAAAAAGGACTGACTGCATGATTCCACCTCTAAGTAATGTCATATAATTTTCTTTAGGTGGCTGGATGGAACTCTAGTGACCTATGAAGCCTGGGCCCCCAATGAACCAAATAATGCAAATGAAGAAGAAGACTGTGTGATGATGTATGAGAGAACAGGCAAGTGGAATAACAATATTTTATTGTTTTCAACTCTTAGAACTGTGTAAGGGGGGCAAGAATGAGATGAGAGGTGCAAACTGTGACTACCGATCCAGTGGTGCACAATAACTGCTACATACTGAATTGGTACCCACAGTTACTAACAAATTAGAACCTCTGTTGCACCCATAACTCTATATTGACAACATGGATAAAACCATTTGTCTCTAAATTAGTGCCACTTTAATAACTGAGTGAGTCATGCTTCCTTCCATGTTCAGAATGATGGGCAAATTTGTATCAAAGAAAGAAAAGAAGACTGCTGCTTTGGAGCATTCCATCTCTTCCTCCACCTTGCAGTATCCTAGCTGAGATCTTTCAAAGCAGAAAAAATAAACTGGAGTTTCTTTGTGGCACCTTAAAGACTCACAACATTTCATTCAAGCATATGCTTTGGTGGAGTACAGCCTACTTCTCCTGATACTCTGAGTGAGGATCCACTCATAACATCTGAAGAAGTGAGTTTCCATCAGTATTCCCTCTAAGCTGAGTTAGTGTGAGCTAGCTCACTGTTTTTTAGCCTCTGGATCATACATTTTTGTCTTAGCTCCGCAATGATGGCTCTAGAGCAAACTAATTTATGCAGCAGCCAAACAGCTGGCGCACAACTTTAATGCCAGAAGCTTAAAAAAGTAGAATTTTTGCTCACAAAACCCCACAGCTTAGAGGGAGCATTTTCCTTATATATAAATTTATGCTGGGATAAAATTTTGTTAGTGTTTAAGGTGCCATAAGACTCCTATTTATCATTGCCATAACAGACTAACATGGCTATCCCTCTAAAATTATTTCCATTCAAGGCAGCAGATACTCAGGACAAAACTCGTAATAGTGCAATGTAGTTATTTATATAAACTTGAAAAGTACTGGAAGCGGAGGCTCAGCATAGTGATTTCAGCAAGTGTTTATTCGTTACATCGGGAACTGATGATAAAAACTGGCCTGCATATGACCCACTATAGCAGAAAGGACTGAGCATGACTAATGGAAGCCTTGGAATGACCATACGAAACTGTGTGAATGCCAGCCTAGTCCCACAATTGAGTGCTATTCCCTTGCTCTGGCACGGTTCAATCAGACCTGGCAACCCTATGTAGGAGGGCAGCATTCAAAAAGGTGACTCCGCCATCTACAGTCTGAAATTCATTTTGCACATGTGAAGAACCAGTCTGATTGAACCGTGCCAGAGCAAGGGAATAGCACTCACTTGTGGGACTAGGCCGGCATTCACACAGTTTCGTATTGGAACCAGGCTGCCAACAAAATGCTGCACAGCTGCTCTGTAGAGGTGGCAACCCAGCTTAAAGAAGATGCTGAATATAAGCTTTGACAAGCAAATAAAATGACTGGAGAATAAAAGAGACGACACTCATTAAATGCAAGTTGTTGAATGGGAGGATTTACTTCTGAGGAAGCTTAGAATCGAAACGAAGACACAAGCCGGAAGCTTCGTTAATATAACTATATCGTAATTCTCTTCTTATATGTAATCTTTGGTAAATTTATGTATGTAGCACTTTTATAAATTGTTTTCACATTGTACAAAAATTTATATTTGCATAATTACGTTTCCCCGGTTGATTCTGTAATTTTGATCACTCGCAACTGGGAGGTCTCTCTGTATTTATCTGCTTATGGTGTCCTCATCATGCCAATGCTGGGGAGGGGATGCCCCTGGACTGTGTGAAATATCTGTGTTTCTTGGGTGTGATGCTTTCATGATTGGCATGAGCAAGCAGTTTTAAGATTAGAGTATGGAATGAGAGAATAAAAATGCATTGTAGTATTGCACAACTTATATTACCATGACCAGGGCTATTTTTGGGGCGGAACGCAGCAGAACAGTGTTCTGGCTGGCTTCCAAGCCTGCCCCCCCACCTTTCCCTCAGCAAAAGTCCTGCTCCGCTCACCCAACCAGCACCTTCCACCTTCACAATTCCCCACAGGGCCTTTTTAAGCTGCACAGCTTCTCCACAGCTTGGCTCCACCCAGCCGAATGAACTCCATTTGCACGTTATGCAATCCCGAGCTGGAGAGGGGGAAGTTTGGGAGCTGCTGCAGGAGGAGAGTGGCCTAGCCTGTTGGTCCCTGGATGCGCTGGAGGTGGCCTGGGGCTTGCTGCACCTCTTGCTCGCTGTTGCCCTCCTGGCCTTTGGCCTTTATTGCCGCGAAGACGATGCCGTCACCCACGCTGCCTTCCTGCTTGGCAGCGCTGGCATCTACACAATAGCACTGCCGGTGTTTACCTGCATGGCTGTCAGATGGGGCTCAGGTGCTGGGCACGTTCTGTGAGCTCTGCACCCCCATCACCTTCCTTGAGTGCAGCTTCAATGAGCTCTTTGTGGGCTGTGCCGGCTACCTATGTGCCACCCTGGTGCTGAGGCAGAAGCTGGGCATGGAGGTAGCCATGCCACAACCCACCCATCCCATCTGCCTTTCCTCCTTTCCCTTGAATTTAGCTGCAGCCAGTCATGGTAGTTTTGTGTGTTTAGCTTAGGCTGCAGTCTTAAAGACGCTTTCTGAGGCTGCGTGTAAACCCCACTGAATAACATGGGACTGTTTCTCAATGAACCTGTTTAGGATTGCTCCCTTAAGCTTTTTTGCTGCTGTAGATGAGGATTCTTCCCACCTGCCCCTCTGCGTCTATTTGTCTTCTCCTTAAGGGGACAATGGGGTCTCAAGTGTGTGTCGGGGGAGGGGAACTGAACTGGCGTCCCTGACTTAAAGGTTTGCTCAGTTGCAGCTCCTTTCCCCCGCTCCTTCCAAGTAGATTCTGGTCATTTTTCTGGTTGGTTCCAGATCTGTACACTTCTAGTGCATCATTTATTGACTGTCTCATTTTATGGATTGCATTGACTCACTTTGCGTAATCTGCCTTGCATCCCTGGGAGAAAGGTGGACTATAAATAACATACATTAAGTATTTTTTCCCCCTATGGAGTTGCTGGGAGGAACAGCAATTAGGGGAGGCTTTGCCTTTTGTGCCTTTGCTTGTGGGCTATGTAGGGCATGTGGTTGGCCATTGTGGGAAGTGGAATAGTGGGATAGTGGAAGAGATGACCCTTTGGCCTAATCCAGCATGGTTGTTTTGTTTCTCATCTTTATATGGACTCTGCCCTCCCCTCTGCATGTTGCCTCAGTCTAATGCAGTTCAGGAGCATGTGTGTAGCTGACATAAAAAGTCATATATTCTCTCTCACACACACACAACACAATATTCTCCAGCTTTACCCGTCTGGTTGACAGAATGCTTGTCTTCTTGTTATGATTACAATTAAAGTTACAATTTGAAAGTTAGATTTGCACATAACCTTGAAATATATATAGATCAGTAGTGCCTAAATATGTGTCTGTTTGAGAGTGAATTGTTTTCTCAGGGAAACTGTATACAAAACTCCCATAACTTGTGTTTCAGAACTATAAAGATTATTTTCTTTACAGAAATTCAGCAATGAAAGTTTCACCTCCCAGCTCCTAAAGGTGCAGGAATCCTAACAGAAAAAATGTCAACTCTGTAATCTGAAAGCAAAGGGAATGCTCATCAAAAAATGTAGTTACCAAATGGACAGAAAGAGTTCCATACCAACACTGTAAACTGGGAGCTGCAAAATGGCCTGTCTTGCTATTTCAGCTGCAAATACTATACCCAGGGAAAATATTTATATATGTAGGCATAGGGTGTGTAATACATATAATTGACAAACAATTCACAATAGTATTGAGCAAATATGAAATACACAAGCAGTTCAGTGTTGTGTGTTTTTTCACATTCAAACTTAGCATGTATGATTTACATAAAACTGTAATTAAATCTTTCCAATCTCACTCTCATAAAACAGAAGTTTTTATTTGTTGAACCATTATTTTATTAGTTGAACAGGAAATCAAATATTAAGCAAGATATCAAAATGCATATTTATACACTATTACCCATGGCCACACTTGTATCTCTCACAGACCAGAAGGATTCTTTCTTTCTTTCTTTCTTTCTTTCTTTCTTTCTTTCTTTCTTTCTTTCTTTCTTTCTTTCTTTCTTTCTTTCTTTCTTTCTTTCTTTCTAGATCTGCATGTGTGTGTCCCCTTCCATAGCTAGCAATTCAAAAGAGTTCAGTGGCACCTTTAAGACTAAGGTTTATTCAGGTACAAGCTCCCCCTCCTCTATGAAGGCAGATCTGTGACCACACTTCTGGTAACATGGGTGTGGCCTAATATTCTAATGAGTTCCTGCTGGGCTTTTTCTACAAAAAGAGCCCTGAGTCCATGACAGTTCTCGATTAAGTCTTTCTTTGTAAACTGCTGGTATATTGAAAGTGATATCACTTTACCAGTTAATCCCATATCTTCTCTATTCAGGTTTATGGAAAGATATATCCTGTAGTGCAGAGAAGAGATTCATCTGTGAAAGGCACAACAGTTCCGTCCGTTCAACCATTGCTCCCACATCACCTGCACCTCAAGGAGGCTGTGATGAAGGCTGGCTTTTGTTTAATAACAAGGTAACAAACAAATCTCAAACATATCACTATATTGTACTAAAAAACAAAATAAAAATGAAAGAGTCAATCCAAGAACCATAATTTCTAAAAAGTGTTTTAGCATTTTAAAATAAAAATTAGTATCTTCATAGTTTAACTTATATGCTTCTAGTCCCAAAATGTTTTGAAATAACCTTCAATAAAAATCTACAGCATTTTTTCCTTATAAAAATTCTTATTATTTTATAATCTTTAAAATAAATAGGAAGGATATAGAACCATCATAATATATAAAGATGCTAAACAGACAATTATGCAGACCAAAGGCAGCTTACAATAAAAGTTGTGTTAAACTGACATTGCCACACAGTCTCATATGTAAGATGCCTCTGGTGGGCAAAAATCCTTTCGGGTCCTTTCAGTGCTGGGCTGAAAACCTGGCCCTCCTCCGCCCCAGTCCAGACCACTCTCTGCCTTGACAGCAACCAATAAGTGCTCTTTAACCACTTTTGTTTACATTTTTATTTCAAAAAGAAATAAAGATCACTGCAAAATTGTGAAATAGTTAAATTATTGTGACCCTCTGAGAACATGGGCTACTCCACTAACTATGGGTAGAGTACATCAAACCAAGATTTGAAACCATGAAGTTGGTTAATTAATTAATTGTGCTTATATCCCACCAAGCGCCACTTTCTGGCCCAGACTATGAAGTAAAGCCATTTTAGAGCAGTTCCCTATATCCCTACATCAGCAACATGATTGGTCAATAGATCATAATTGACCATTTTGAACGCTGCTATCAAGTCTAAGAGCAACAGCAGCACTGACCCGCCCTGATCCAGGTGTCTGCAGAGGTCATCCATGAGGGTGACCAATATGGTCTACATCCCATGGCCAAGGCAGAAGCTGGACTGGAAGGGGTACAGGATGGAAGCATCATCCAAGAAGGCCTGGAGCTGCTCAGGCACTGCTCTCTCAAACACCTTACCCAGAAATGGCAAATTCAAAACCAAGCAGTAGTTAACAAGGACCACAGGGTCCAATGATAGCTTTTTCAAGAGTGGATGCACTACTGCCTCCTTTGGCCCTACTGTGAATATCTCTGAAGACAGGGACAAGTAAATAATATATCCCAGGGTAGCTCAAACACTGTCCCTGCAGGCCTGGACCAACCACAATGGGCACGGGTCCAGGGGGCAAGTCGTAGACCTCACAGCTACTAGAATCCTGTCAACTTCTTCCTGGGAGAGCAGGTTGAATTGGTCCAAAACCAAGTCAGAAGACAGACAAGAGGTTTCCAGTTCCCTTACTATGTCAACTGTGGCCGGGAGGTCCTGGCGGAGTGCCAAGACTTTTTCTGCAAAATAGCTTGCAAATGCCTCACAGCCAATAGCTAATTCCCTATCACTTTACTTGCCTTGTGGCAAGGTAGTTAAAGACCAAATTGTTCTAAATAATTGGTCCAGGTGACAGCTTGCAGATGCAATGGAGGCTGCAAAGAAATCCTTCTTAGCTGTCTTCACTGCCATCTCATAGGCTTTCATAAACATCCTATAAGATGTTCTTGTAGCTTAATCACAATGGACTAACTGTGGTGTCACTTGATGTATCCTGGCTTAACCCTCGCTTGTTCCCCAGTGCAGGGATGCAGACCAGTATGTGAGTGTGGGGGGTGGGGTGGGGGAGACAGAAGGCAGTATAACCAGTATTTATTGAAGCAAAATAGGATTTGCTAGATTCACAAACAAACCATATTAAAACATTTTTTTCCTTTATGTCTGAATTGAACCATAGTTTTACTACCTGACCTTGTGTATTTTCCTAAATCATTTCATGACTGATGAAATTTTTGAGGGTTTTTTTTTCAGTGCTTCCAAATATTTGGTTTTAATGAAGAAGACAGAAAAAACTGGAGTGCTGCACGTACCGCTTGTAAAACCCTAGGTGGAAACCTGGCAACTATACCTAGCAAAGCTGTTCAAGGTGTGATCACTTTGTTAATACATATAGACTTCAGGGGGGGGGGTTTTTTCCGGGCCCTTGATTTTAGGGAGAGAAAAAGACAGCTGTTCATTTGATTTTAATGTGTGTTGGATCTGGGTTGTATGTGGTGGGGTGTGGCCCAGAAGGAATCTTTATCTGGAAGGCCCTGGTAGCGCTCAACAGCCTAGAATATTTATTTATATATTTAGCATATTTTATCTCAATTTTCTCTCCAATGGGGACCCAATGTGACTTACAAAAAAACTTAATATGATTTAAATAAAGAGTTAAACAGAATGCAGTGTAAAAAAATTAAGCAAGAAACAAAGGGTACTCAAAGCATCCTGGGCTGGACTGGAATCCACCATCAGGCCACAGACTGCAAACCGTAGACTAAGAACTAAGGGCCAAGAGTGCCCAGGCTCCATCCCCAAACCTCCAGGAGTTTCTCAACCTGGACCTGGCAACCCTACCCCCCACTGCTGGCCAGGGGGACCTGGCAACCCTATTCTTACCTTTAAGGCCCTATATAGCTCGAGGTCAGGGTACTTGTAGGACTACTGCCTTCTACATTGTCCAGCCTGCCCACTAAGGTCCTCTTCAGAGCCAGTTTGGTGTAGTAGTTAAGTGCGCGGACTCTAATCTGGGAGAACCGGGTTTGATTCCCCACTCCTCCACTTGCACCTGGCTGGATGACCTTGGGCAAGCCATAGTTCTGATAAGAGCTGTTCTTGAAAAAGAGCCATTTCTGTCAAGAGCTCTCTCAGCCCTGCCTGCCTCCCAGGGTGTCTGTTGTGGGGAGGGGAAGTGGAAGGAGTTTGTAAGCTGCTCTGAGACTCCCTTGGGTAGTGAAGGGCAGGGTATAAAT
>NW_015174274.1:1713940-1729975 GCF_001447785.1 Gekko japonicus
CTTCGTCTCCTCCTTCGTCTCCTTCTTCTCCTTCTTCTCCTTCACCTTCTTCTTCACCTTCACCTTCTTCTTCTTCTTCTTCTTCACCTTCTTCACAAGTCATGCTCTCCATGCCATTGCCTTTAGAGGTGAAATAAGTGGCAACCAAAGAAAGGGCTTTATCAGTAGTGGCACTTCACCTATGTAATACCCTTGTCCTGACTGCCAGCACAGAGAGGTAGTTTCTAGATGTCAGAGTTGATCTGAGCACAGTTCCAAGTTTCAGATACTGGCCAGATGACACTCACAGCTTCAAGTCCAAAGGGGAATCTGATATCAAGGTTTCTAGATACAGGCTAATGCCAGAGACAAGGAAGTCAACTCAGAATACAGGCAGCAAGGTCAGTAACCATTAAACAAGTTGTTTCCACATGTCTACTCCCTTTTCTGGTGCTTTTAAGCCCCACACTGCTAAACCACCTGTATTGCATCACATACCTGCAGGCTACCTCAGTCCTGCTCCTACAAGCACTCATCCTCACTATTTGTAATGGGCCAATGCTGTGCTGCTAGCCAAGCACTATGACTTCAGACTTGAAGGCCTCTCTTTATCTTCTTCCAACATTGTTCCCAAAGCGCTGGTGATGGAGGGAATGACTTGGCTGGCAATTGGCTCTCCGTTGCCAGACCAGGGCTAGGAAGCTGAGGAGCCAATGTACTGGTTCCTGGCTGAGGATCTCTGTCAGGTCCTTCAGGGACGGCCTCCTCCTGCAGTACCTCTGCCACAGGCTGTGAGTTTGGGTCTCGTCTGCTGACTATCTCCTCCTCAGAGGTGTTCTCTTCATCTTGTTGCTATGCTGGACTTGGCTGGACCACAACAACCTTTTCCTTGAAATTCTCCCAGTGCCTTCTCTACTGCCATTTAGTTGCCAGAACAAACATTGGTTTACCCAGGCTTTTAATTTAATGGGTTGATTTTTAACTCCATTGTATAGTGCGTTTAGACTAGTTTTAGACTAGACTAGACACAGTTTTAGCTGTTCAGTGTTCTATACTCTAACTGGGCTTTTAATAATGAGTTGTCAGGGCTCTTTTTGTAGCAGGAGCTCCTTTGCATATTAGGCCACACACACCCTGATGTAGCCAATCCTCCAAGAGCTTACAGTAGCCCCAGTAAGAAGAGCTCTGTAAGCTCTTGGAGGATTGGCAAGGGAGCTCCTGCTACAAAAAGAGCCCTGGTGTAATTAATAATTCTTAATGTTTTATTATTTTTTATTTTGTAAGCCACCTTGAACAGGTTTCCTGGAGAGGCGGTATAAAAATGTCCTAAATGAATAAATATCCTCAAAACTACACGTGATCCCCCTTTTCAAAACATAACCTTGAAAGATAGAACTAGTGGCAGAAAGGCACCCTAGCAAGGAAGGCCTCAGGATTTAGATGAAATACTCCCATGAGTATGTGTGGAAGCAATCCACTGACATCAAGAAATGTTGAAAAAAAATACTGAATGCTTCCTGGAGTCAATGAATTCTTCTTTTCCTGTTCATGGGAGCATCTAGGCCTAGACCATATGGGCCCTGTTGCTACTCATCCTTTCCAGTTCCGCCTCCTCTCTCAAGGTAAACGAGGAAAGATTATAGTGGAGAAGAATGACAGATATGGGTTGGTGTCAGAGTGTGTAAGGAGTCAGTTGGATCTCAATCCAGCTCAAAATGCAGGGTACTCTCTCTGAGTTGTGCCCATTCTGAGTCAAGCCCAGAGAAGAGCACTCACTGTTAAGTAAAATATACTGTTGCCATTCTGTTCGCAGCAAAGAGCTGTTGCCGTTGAGAAGTAAGTGTTCTTTCAAAATTTTCTAGTCTACTCTTGACCATTCGACTACCAAAATAACACAATTTTACATGAAGTTACTCCAGACTGGAGTAATTCTCTGCAAGACTGCATGTGATAGTTTGAGTTGTTTAGTTATTTATTTACAATATTTACAGTCTGCTTTTCTCACTGAGACTAAGTGAAATACAATCTACAAGATGGGGCATACAGTGAACAGTGAAGGGTTTGGACTACAGAAACCTGAAAACAAGCAGAAATCTAAAACAAATTTGAAACAAAGCATAAGCACTGAAACGTGATACATTAATGAGGTAGAAACTATAGGAGCACACTTACAGTGATAGGCAGTAGTATAGCCCACAGTTCCTATCTGTTTACCAGTGCAACTTTCTGAATCATTTGATTACAGTAGTGTCCTATTTATCTGTTTAAACATTTATTAGCATGGAGTTTTGGGAAGTTCTACTAAACTGGGCTGGCTTTTCACAAGTCCTTCCACTTACCTTCACTATGATTTGCAAGGCATTGATTAGTCTACAGAAAAAGATACTTGGGTCAATGTATTAAATAGTCTTTATTTATGCAAGTCCATTCTTTGTGTGTGTGTTTGTGTGTGTGTGTCTATATATCTATATATATCTTTTGTATTATCTTTGTTTTCACTCAGCTTTCCTTACCATGCACTTTAAAAATGTGCCAGTTGATTCTTGGATTGGACTGCATGATATCATTGAAGAGGGAAGGTTCGTATGGACAGATGGAAGTAGTGTGCGTTATACAAACTGGGCCCCCACCCCTTCTGTAAGTCCTGCTTGTGAATTCTTTTCTCCTTTTCAAAGTGATTCATTTTGTACCACCATTTTTATAACAAAATTACATATATGGAAAAGTATCCAGGATAGGCAACCCAGTTGTGAATAGACCCTAAACCATGACTGAATCTCTAAAGAGTACAAATAAGCCAATTGTGAACAAGATTAGGTTTTGTGCATTAAATGTAGCAATTAAACTAGCTTTTATTCTGCTCTCTCTCACCATGAGGCTTTTCTTCTATTTGAATTTTGCCAGTGGAACTAGTGGAGGACAATGCTCAGTTTTGTCATCAGCTGTAACCTGCCCACTCCCTGAAATCTCCAGCAATCTCACCATTCGTGGACTTTCATTCAGATATATGCTTTCTGTCCTCTTAGATGCCGAGGAGAGAAGTTAATGTTTGGAATTTTTGTCAAATATTTTCATCATACACACACACACACACACACACACACAATCATTAGCAGCAAAATAATTGCCAAAAAATTCTTATTGACAATGAAAACTGGGAAACCAAAGCTAGTGTTGTTTATTGGTATCAGACACGGAGCAGGGCAATCCAGATTCAAATCCCCACTTGGTCCTGAAGCCACTGAGTGACCTGGGCCAGTGACAGTGCCATCCTGAGAACACTTTTGCTCTGAATAGACCTGAGTTGGATTCTGAGCAGGCCTGTTTAAGATTAGAAACTTTGAGAATTTTAGCACTTATTTTTACAGTAATTATAGGGTTAATTTTACATGCCTATACTTCTTCCTGTCTTGCATAATAAAGAGAACGATTTCTTTTTCAATAAAAGATAACAGTCTGTCATCTTTTCAATCTGGTTTACTGGTTATAGTTCAAAGAATCAAACTCATCTTACTTGTTGCACATTTAAAGGTTATTAATCAGCTTTTAATAGATAAATCTTGGAGCACTCTGCTGCTAAATGGTTTGACTAAACAAAGCCCTTTTAAATTTAGTCAGATTCTGTAATTGGATGTGGGAGTGAAGTCTCTCGTTACAAGGCACCAGATGGGCCCTAGAGATTTCCTGGAATTACCGTTCACCTCTGGGCTACTGAGATCTATTCCGCTGGAGAGGCTGCCCTGCTGAGGTCCCTCCCCGGGCTCTACCTCCAAACTTCCAAGAATTTCCCAGCATGGGAAGAGCAGAATAGAAATACATTAATAAATGAATATGAGCATAGTGGGATATTTAGAGGGACTCCGAAGTTGGACATGTATATTGAGCAGCATTATACTGAACCTGAGCATTTTTCTATCCAGGTCTGCATTGTCTACTCTGACTGGCAGAGGATCCCTAGAGTCTTAAGCAGATGTCTTTTATGTCATCTACCTCCTGATCTTTTTAACTGGGGCTTCTAGGGATTGAATGTGGGACCTTCTCTATGCCAAACAGTCAAGCCTGGAGAAAAAGTTTTTTCTTTTTAAGAGAAGCTTAGTGGGATGATGTTTACCAGGTGATGTTATTCATCTCCATAACATGAAAAGCTTTAGCTGGTCATTTCTACACATTAAACATCAATAAAAGGAACAGGGCAGTTTTCTCCAGGCCTGTTGGCAACCATAGCCATATATACACAGTCTCTCCCCTCATTTGAGGAAGATATTCAGTGTAAGTAGGTAAAAGTTTCTTAGCTTAGAAATAATACTTAGCATATAATTGTTAATAATAGTATATATTGTTAATGTCACAATTAATAGACACCAAAATATGCATTCACAGATGGGTGTGGTGACAGAGTAAATTGGTGTTTATTTTAGTTACAAGAATAT
The DNA here is from genome assembly GCF_001447785.1 of Gekko japonicus. NCBI lineage: Eukaryota > Metazoa > Chordata > Lepidosauria > Squamata > Gekkonidae > Gekko > Gekko japonicus. Next base: position 1,718,350 of record NW_015174274.1, read on the forward strand.
CAGTGAGTTTCTATTTATTTCTTTGAAGCGCCAAAGGTTCTACTTCTCTTTCTATGAGAACTGTGTTACTATGATAAAGGAGCCTGAAAAGTGGGCAGGAAATTGGAAAGAGAGAAAATGTTCAATAAAGTATGGATACATATGTCAAAAAAGCACTGGTAAGTTTTAATTTAAGATATTTTATAGACCTCAAAGCCCATTCTTGCAACATAACATTTTGGTCACAAGAAATGAGATTAGTAATTTTAAATGCCATAGTAAATTATTTAAATCACAATAAGGATTATATGGAGGTGCGGTGGCTCAAGTGCTTAAGACATTGAACTGAAGGCTGTGGAAGGTTGGTAGTTCAGCAGTTCGAGACCGAGCTGCCGCATGACGCTCCCGTCTCTAGTTCCAGCTCCTGCCAACCTAGCAGTTCGAAAGCAAGAAATTGCAAGTAGATAAATAGGTACCACTTCGGTGGGAAGGTAACAGCGTTCCGTGCGCCTTGGTGTTTAGGCCCTGCAGGGGGCAACAAGAAGACAATTAGATAGGATAGTGAGGTCAGCACCTTCTCTCCTGCTAAGTGTCATTCCTTGTCTGTCTCCAGATTGCTACTCTTAGGGCAATTTCCCCCTTCTTCTCAGAAGTGCCACACTCAGTCTTACCCCCTCTCTCAGCTAGATCCCCCATCACTCTGAAGATATCAATGAAATTGCCCCCAACATCCTCTCCGTTCCTGGCAGAAAACATCCCCCTAGTACACTGTGGAGCTTAGGGGGATGAAACAGGAACTCAGATGACTGGAGCGAATTTGGTGGTGTGTTTGCAATGAAGCCACAAGAGCATCCTATAGGACGCTTATGAAATCCTATCAGATGGCAGTGAGGCCACTGAATAAGATTTTTATGTGACCCCCATCATGTTTGCTAGCTTTCACCCAGCTCAATTATTTAGGATAATTTAGGTCTCCTACTTCCCTCTTTAAGAGGACCCGGAATAATAGAAATTTGACTATAAGCTGTGAGACATTTGCAAGCTTTTTGGCAGATAAAGTCCTGTCACTCCACTGCGACCTTCCAGTCAGTGTTGACTCAGTATGTGAACTGGAGGCCCCTTGGCCATCTTTGAATTCGGTCTTTGACACCTTCAGTCAGCTCTCCTGAGTCGATGTCAACAGAATTCTGGGTGCTGTTAGGCCAACCACCTGCTTCTTAGACCCATCCACCTTGTTGCTGATGAAGGCCAGCAGTGGTTGTTCTGCTTTTGAAAAAAACCAAATTCAGATCATATGGATCTGAACAATACCACCCAGTCTCGAATCTTTAATTACTGGGCAAAGTAATTGAGATGGCAAGAGGTGTAAATGAAAAGGCAAGAGGTGCCATAATCAAGTGTTTCACTGACAGAATTGTGTTAAGAGTAATTCAGATGCCAACAGCCAAAGCTGTATGGTGTGAACTGGAAAGGCTGCATGTAAATTCCTCTTTAAAGAGTCAGCTTTATCTACAAAAGAAATTTTTCAGTATTAAGATGAAAGAGGGGGGTAATTTACATCATCATCTGGACAAGATGTTTGGATTGGCTGAACAGTGGAGGAGTTCAGGAAAGGAAATTATTGAACAAGTTCTCATTGTGTTACTATTAATAAGTCTGCCAAAGTCATATGCAAATATAGTGTGTCAGATTGAATCTAAGAGTAATCTGTCCCTCACAGAAGTTATAAATCAGCTTGAGAAAACATACAACACAGATAATTTGAAAAGTCTGACAAAGCATTTAAACCAAATGCTGATCAGATGTAAATAACAAAGGTGGGATCATTTGTCACCTCTGTGGGAAGCGAGGCTACATTAAGAGGAATTGCATTTCCTTTAAACAAAGAGATGCCTTTCCAAGACAAAGAAAAGGGGGAAGCTCCAAACAGAAATGTTTTATATTAACACAAGAAGCCACAAAAAGCCATATTTGGTATCTGGACAGTGCCTGCACAATCCACACGTGTGCTCATAAAGATTTCTTTGAAATGTTAGATAAAGAAAAGAAAGAGGCATTAAGTGTTGCAGATAGACAGTCTATAATGCAGAAGGCATTGACTCAGGAATCATAAAATGCAAATTCCCTGGTGGAGAGAACCAAGATATCCTCGTTAAAGACTACCTTTATGTCCCAGAACTGACAAATAATCTTATTTCTATGAGAGTACTTGTGAAGAAAGGCATGATTACATATTTTGGAGGGAAATGCTGTATCAGACCGAGGGGACAGTTAATTGCAAATGGCAAAGTGCATCAGGATTTATATGCTCTTCAGACTTGCATGCAGAAAGCAAACTTTAGCAAACATTGTGATCACAAGAACTGCTGTTGACTATGGCACAGATGGTTGGGATGTAGAGACAATTATGCTATTAGGCAATCTGAAAGCCAGAATTCAACTAAAGGCACGCAGAGAAGTAAATGTGCTGTTTAAGGAAAATGTATGCATTGCATTCAAGTAAAGGGGATGTGACCTAGCTTAAACAAAGCCAGATTAGTGACTCCTAGAGCTGATACACAGTAATGTTTGCAGACCAATGAAAACTCAAACTCCTAGTGTTAAGTTACAAAGGAAAAACCTTTAGACTTATCAACCCCCAAATAAGTCAAACATCGGAGAGAACAGAAAAAGGAAAACAAACCTCTAAAAGAACACAGGGCGAGCGGCTACCTAGATCTGCTGACAAACTGGAAGTCAACTCCTAGTGGGAATAAATATGGGCTGACTTTTATTGATGCCTTTTCAAGATATACTGTGACCTTAATTAAAGAGAAAAGTCAAGTGCTGGAAAATTTTAAAGCATATGTGGCAATGGTCAGTAACAGATTTCAAAGAAAGCCACTAGCAATCTGCACTGAAAATGGGACATATAGGATATGAAATGAAGAATTATTTGGCAGAAAAGGAATAGAGCATCTGCTTACAGTCCCATGCACTCCAGAAAAGAATGGTGTAGCAGAAAGGAAAAATTGTTCTCTCACTGAAATGTGCACATCTATGCTCCTTAAGGCAGAGCTACCTGACAAGTATTGGGGGAAAGCAATCAACACTGCTACCTACCTGCAAAACAGACTACATACTAAAGGTGCAAGCAATACATCATTTGAACTGTGGTATGGGCACAAACCCACAATACATAAATCAAACAACTGTGATAAAGAAGTACTCACAATTTTTTATCTCAAGATGTTGTACAAAACATTAATTTCTGAAGTGATTATTACAGGAAATAAAACAATAGAAACAGAAGCGAAAAGGCGGGACAGTGGTCTCCGGATTGGTGCAGCCTGAATCATCTAAAAGTGTTCTGGTATATAAAAGTGTTTCAAAGGCCCACACTTACATTCCTAAAGAAAAGAGGGCCAAGATGGATCCTAGATCAGAAGAACACATTTTTGTAGGCTATGCACTTGTAGACCCTGGAACCAGATTATCATAGTACTGCAGTGTTTCACATTGGGCCTTGGGATATGCAGTTGCTTATTAGGGGGATTGATGCAGTGTTGCACCCCTGGCAAAAGCCTCAAGGCATTTGTAGGATTGGTCAGAGTATCTTCTGTGCTGGGAGTGGCTGGAGGCACTGGCCCTTCCTGCCCTTGGTGAGGTCTCAGAAATGTAGGGGAGGTGGGTTTAAGTCACCTAAGTTCTTTCCCTCCTGTTGAGATGCTCCTGGCTGTCTCCATATCTGTCTGAGGAGCAGTCCCAACCAATCTTCCATGGCCTGGCATTCCAGGGCCTTATATAGCCCCAGCCAACTTTATTGGGATCAACCCCTTAGAACTTCTTTCCCACCCTGGGCATATAGGCTCTCCACCATTAGGATGCCTGGGCTGGCTGCCCAATAGCACCAACCTGCTGATCTGCACTGCTGATCTCACTGGCCTGGAATCTGGATTGTAGTAGTTGATCTGTGTAGGCATGTGTGACAGACAAGTTAGGTACGACCTCTCCCTTATAAGCAACCAATGGGAGCTGATGGACTGTTAATGAGAAGGACAGTTGAAGACAACAGTTAGTGGGTTGAGAGTGAGTGGAGCTGTGGATCTGTGGAGAAGAACAGCTTCAAGCTGACTGAAAGTCAATTTATAACAAAGAATCCCACATGCTGGAAAAGGAAGACAGTTCAAAAGTTCAATTGAAGAGAAACTTTGTAACTCTACCCAACTTTCCTCAGTGTTATGTTCAAACTATAAATAAAATTAACTCTTTGTTTCTTTAACCCTCTGGGCTGGTTGTCTCAGGGAAAGAAACACATGTACACACAGAAACAAAGATCTCAGTGTACATATATATTAGGCTATGAATAAATATCGGCAGCATGTGAATGAAACAGTGTTTGAGTCCCCAACTCTAATATCTCTGTGCAGTGTCTAAATGAGGGGCAGTTATTAAAGGGGGCTGGGCTACTCTGTCTGGCAGTGTCTCACTGAATGAAAGAGAGGACCTGGGATGTGAAATAATCATGGCTTTCTATATATTTTAAAAGAGGTAAGACGGGTAGTGACATGTGAGTGCCTGACCTATCTGTAATCCTGACCCTATGGGAAAGAGGTTGTGAAGGGTGGTAGGCATTCTGTGTCAGTGAGAAAGATCGTCACAGCATGTTATTATGTATGGGCATATAGACTGGTGTGAATTATAAGTACATAGAATAGCTGTGTGCCTTAGATTTAAAAAGTATTAGATTAATAAAGTGTATTCTGCTGGGTCTGTACTTCTACCATCCTCATTCCTACCCCTTTGCCCCATCAGCCCCTCTCATAGGTGGGTTGTCCCTGGGAAGTACTCAGGCCCTGCCTCTTGCCAAATTTGTCCCTTCCAAGAGTCAGCAACCTTATGAAAGCCTGAATAACAGGAACTGGGCCTTCCCTGTTTTCCCTGCATCCACTGCAGTGCCATGCAGGGTAGAAGGGAGATGGGGAGAGGCTCAGTTGTTGAGCAGATCCAGGCCTGGTCTCCTTCACACAGTTTGGGCCTGGATCTGCCCTGGAGCTTCTGGGGTCCATTTCAGAACATACCAACAGCACACACACCAGCACCTAGAAACTCAGCTGCCTTCTTTCTGGTACCATTTCAGGTCCTACAGACTCCAGTGAATCCAGTCAAAAATAAATTCAAAGTGGCAGTGAGCCCCAAATCCGAACTGAAATCTGATATCCCTAGATTCTTCAACTCCCCTTCATGTCCATCTTTACTTTCTTTTTGGATGTTTAGTTTCTGATGTAAAAGCACAACCTATAAATGGGTTACCAACTTTTGGAATCCACAAATCTTATAGAACACATGGTGCACTGATGGGTGGTGCCCAGCCTGTGGCCTGGCTGTATAGGGATGGAGTCCATCCACCATAGTCTCATTGAAAATCTGAGTGGGAAAGAAGGGCAAAGCAAAGGTGGGAGGGCAGCCTAAGGTAGCTGGAGTGAAATCTTATGTACACTAATAACAATTTTCATCGGAAGCACTTATATAAATGCATTTTACTATGTTGTGTCATGCCCTAAACTTCTTTCTGTGTTATCTAGGCAGAGTCCACTTTATGCAGTCAACTGATTCAGATGTACAGTCTAAAACCAGCGTTAACCTTTTCTCTTTATGACTTTGGCATAGACCCTGTGTCTTCTCACTCTGAAACAACAATTCCGGCATCTGGCTATATACCTTATGGAAACAGCAGCTATTCTTTCACTAAAACTGCAACATGGGAAGAAGCCAGAAAACAGTGTCATTCTAAAAACTCAGAACTTACCGGCATTCTGAATCCCTATAGCCAATCATTCCTATGGCTCCTGGTGTTGAAATATGGAGAACCTCTATGGATTGGTCTAAACAGCAAAGTGGTAAGAACAAGGCATAAATGAGCATAATGCTATTTACTCACCCTGAGGGTTTGTATTCAGATGGTGCATCTTTTATGGTTGTAATTTAACACTGTAGGCATTCCACTAGCTGACACTGTTGACAATATATGAATAAATTTTGCAATTAGCTTTGCATAAAATTGATGCCTAATTTATAGTCGAATGTATGACAATTTACTGGTTTAGAGGAAATTTGATAGAAACTTAACAAAACTTCCAAAAACTTTCCCCAAACTTTGCATTTTATGAACCTGTGACACTTTTGGAATTTTAAGAAAGAATAGTGAGCATCAGTACAAAATGGCTGCCATGAGAGGCAGGTCCAGTCACAAAATAGCTGCCATGGTGGGGGCAATTTAAAAAAACGTTGGGAGGCTCCAGACTAAGTATTTCTGTTTCTTTCAAGCTTCTTCAATCTCCACATCTTCCTTTAGGAATCCTTTGTCATCCCATGGGGTTAACTACTTCTCTAGCAGGTTTCCTGGCTCTGATTTATTTAAAGAAATTCTTAATCCATTTTCTTGCTAAGTTAGTAACATGTTCCTCAAATTCTTTTTCTGTGCCTTACAGTCAATTTCTATTTGTTTTGCCAGACCCTCTTCCTGTACTTCCCTGTTCACTTCATTTGGATTATAATTCCACTTTTTAAAGGAAGACTTGCAATTTATAGTTTCTTTGAAATCTAGGGTTGCCAAGTCCCCCGGGGGGGTGGGGGAAACCCCTGCCCAAGAGGCCCATTCCCCACCAGTGGGGATTGGGCCATGGGAGGGACCCCACTCCCAAAGCGCAGGGATGCTTAGTCTGAGGGATGCTTAGCCAATTATTATATACTGTAGACCCAGTCACATTAGAGCTTGCTATAGGAGCTCCCCAGTCATCAGAATAAGCGCGGTAGCGTACAAAAAAATTACATAAGAATTAGCATTTTGAAATATGGCTTGCAGCACTTCATGTTAATGAAGATATAAGTACAGAATGACAAACCTGAAGAAGGACTCAAAAACGGATAGTGTACTAGAACTCCATCGTTTGTCGGAAACTAATACTGTAATATTCTATATGTACTGCTAAGCTTTGTATTGCATATTATAGTGTTATGGTTGTAATTTTGTTTATAATTGAATTCTAAAACATTGGAGATAAAAGTCAACTTATATTGTTTATTTGTACACGGTGATTTACTGTTTTACTGGCTATATTACACCGTGGTCCTGTTTGTTGTAAATTGTCCAGGTGGAGCCTGGAAATATAGACTACAGAAATCAGCCTGGTTCATGTTCCCTCTATTTCCCCCCCCCCCTACTGAACAGAGCAGTTCACATCCTGAGAGGAATATAACTGTTTGATCTTAAAATGGGCAATGGGCAGTAGGCAAGACCCTGCAGGGCTCCAGATTGCTGCTCAGCAGGGCTTCCTGTGTTTGGTGTAGTGGTTAAGAGTGGTGGACTCTAATTTGATTCCCCACTTCTCCACATGCATCCAGCTGGGTGACCTTCAGTCAACCACAGTTCTCTCACAGCTATTATCTCAAGAACAGTTCTCTCAGAGGTCTCTCAGCCCCATCTATCTCACAGGGTGTCTGTTGTGGGGAGAGGAAGGGAAGGCGATTGCAAGCTGCTCTGAGACTCCAAGTGCAGGGCCGGGTGTAAATCCAGCTCTTCTTTTTCCCCCACTCATGCACACAGTTTAGAGGACACAGTGCTCATGAGTCCTTTCGAGCCCTTAAATCAGGACCCAAGGTCCTGTGTATGCTGCCTATGAATACTTTCTCTCCCTCCTCATCTGCTCTCTATATCTTCTGGTCCATTGTGAGACAGAATGATTGGCCTGATGGATCTTTGGCAGTGCCACCTTTCAGTGCCCCTGTCCCCCTTCAGTTGAACACAGTTGTGGAGGGTGGGATATTTCTTGTGCTTCAGTCCACAAGCTGCCCATGATATTGGTCTGAGCCAGAAGAGCTTTTCTTATGTCAACACAGTTAAATACAGCAATCAAATGAGCAGTAGTAATGTTCACTCAGCGATGCACAACTCAAAATATCTCTGAAAAACACATGTAGACTTTGATTAAATTATGCAGGTAGAATTGCGAAAGTTGCCCAATTTCTCTGAATGGTGAAGTTTTTCAGAGACATCCTATGAAGGTAGTTTCAGAAAGGTAGCTGTGTTGGTCTGCATTAGAAGAGCTATATTTGCGTCCAGGAACACCTTAGAGACCAACAAGATTTTTGGGAGGCAAGTAGGGATGGGAACAAACCAGCTCACACACTGAAATTTGTAACAAATTTTGGCTGGGTCACAGTTCGCGAACTGAAGAACCACCATGAACTTCCATAAATTTTGATGCAGTTCATGGCAGTTCATGAAGAGCAGAAAGCAAAGGGTTAAATGGCTTGCATGAAAAGCTTTTAGCAGTGAGCAGGAAGCTGGGAGTGAAACCGCCTGGGTTGTGGGTTGCGAACCAAGGTTCAGGCTATCTTGCCCCCATGACCATCCCACCAGCAGTGTTGGTCACTCCCCCTGATTCCAAGCACATACTGATCCCAAATCAAACCATAATTTTCTGGTTCATGCCCATTCCTACTAGGGACTGTACCACTCCAAACTTGTATCATCTGCACTGGCTCTCAATCTGCTCTCAGGCCCAATTCAAGGTGCTGATAGTAATCCTTAAGACCCTATATTGCTTGGGGCCTGAATACCTTATACCTTAAGGACCACCATCTCCCCTATGAACCTCCCTGACCACTAAGGTGTAGTGGTTAAGTACGTGGACTCTAATCTGGGAGAACTGGCTTTGATTCCCCACTCCTCCACTTGCAGCTGCTGGATGACCTTGGGAAACCATAGTTCTGTCAGAGCTGTTCTCTCGAGGACGGTTCTGAAAAGAGCTCTCTCAGCCCCACCTACCTCACAGGATGTCTGTTGTGGGGAAGGGGACTGTAAACCAGTCTGAGACTCCAAGTGAAGGGCGGAGTATAAATCCAGTCTCCTCCTCCTCCTCCTATTTTTGGAGAACCTAGTTCAGGAATCCTGTTATGTAGTGGGTTGCCGCATGGATAAACGACCGACGACGACGTGGTGCATGGCACGCTTTATTTGGTACACAACAAGAACAAGCAACAAAATGGCCGGCAGGCCAACTATATACATACCTGGGGACACACCCCGGGTCACCATTGGTGGGTTTGAATCTCCCGCCAAGGTTCCCATTGGTTCCCCAGTGGAGGGACTAGGAGCCTAGTCCCTATTGTTCTTCCAGAGCCAAGCTCTGGCTGTTCGCTGGCCCCCGGTGGTGGTCAGCATACACTACAAATCCCCACCATCTGAAATCAGATAGGTGACAGTACAGGAAAGGACCTCTTTGGTTGTGGTGCTAAAACTGTGGAATTCCCAAGTGGATTTCTCTGTATCCTGCTATTATGTTGCACCACCAGATGAGGACTTCTTGTTTTAGCAGGTGTTCCTTCACTGGTTCTCATTGATCTTTTCTCTGGTTTGCACTTTTATCTATTTGACTTATGTTTTAATAGTTTTTAATTATTTTTATATATTTATATGTGTTTTATCTTGTTGCAATGTTTTTATTGTTCACCACCTTGGAGACCCTAAGATGGGTGGAAAACAGCTTATAAATATTTTAAATATCAGGTTGTTGTGAGGATAAAACAAGGAAATCGACAAGGACTTGTGGAGGGCTTCTTATTTTCTCCTGTATCTCCTCCTTCACTATTTCTTCTTCCGCTTTTCTGACACCCTACACAGCCTCCCTCATTTTTTCAGCTTCCATATATTCTTCCTTACCTGCTAATCTTCCTTTATCAGTTCTACTGTCTTTAGCTTTCCCTCCTTCTGAAATGTACTGAGCGAGAGGCAGTGATTTCAGCTCATACATTTATTTAAGTTTTGGAACAAGACAAGGAACCCAGCTCGCAGGCTGGCTTTTATTCATAAGATACCCATCACACACACACACCACCGTGATAGGGTATTTACAGTGGCCAAGAGTTCCATAGGTCCCAGCTAGGACCCCAGCCCTCCGATTGGCACAGGCTAGGATCTGCTTGGACCATTGTCTCTCGGAGCAAAGCTCAAAGGCTTCGCATGACCATGTGGCGAGCTACCCTCGCACGTGGTCGGATATGAATACATTACGCCTTCCCTCCCCCTCTTTCTGGGAAAAATGGGGCCCAGTTGCACACTGGTTTCCACCACTGTGCTCAAGCTCAGTTGTGAACTGTGGGACACTACTAGGCTTGGCCCCCATTGCATGCTGGTCGCCATTGCCAGACTAGGGCCAGTGTTGGCCTCCATTCCTGCCCCCCCTGAAGCTTTGCTTTACAGAAACCCAGGCTTGGAAGGCTCAGTAATATTGTTGTGGTTGCTTAACAACCTGCAAATTTCTGACAGAGAGCTCAGTGGGCATTACTTTCTTAAAGCTACATGCATTGTTTCTATTATTTTGGGGAGTTTTAATCCCCCAGCATATTTTTATTAAGATTTCATATTTTTCTGCAAACTTTGGTCTTCTGTCAGATTTTCAGGTAAAACCCCCCCCCCCATCTTTCCTTAGTTTCATTTTGTGGATCTAATGATCCATATTCTATAGCTTGATTTGGAATTACTTGTAAAATGGAGATATGGAAGAGTGTGGGGGGGAAATGATAAATAGACGTCTATGCATCTTATGTATATACTTATCTACAGATTGAAGATGCATCTAATTAAATTAAATTAAAATGTATGACTTAAAGAATATGGTATTTAAGATGTGCCACAGGAATCTTTACACTTTGTTGCTGTAACACGAACAGTCAGTCTGAAGGTGCAAAAATGGTTTGTTTTTAGTACATGGACATTGTTTTCCACATTTTTTCAAATAAACTGAATGCCTTTTTTAAACCACTGTATCATTTTTCTATGATGTACCTTTTAGACCAATGAGAATTATAGATGGGTATCTGACTGGAAACTGGAATATACTAATTGGGCTCCTGGAGAGCCAAAAGAAAATCTAGCCTGTGTCTACTTAGACCTTGGTGGGCTATGGAAAACAGGAACATGTAATAAAAAGTACAGAGCTGTCTGTGAGCAGTATAATGGTAAGTAAAAGTATGTAAATGTGTAATCTGGGACATTGCAGTTTAATTACTATTAGATCTCCACATTCATTTTACCAGACAGAGTAAAAAGAAGACAAAATTGGAATTGGCATTTATTTCTTTTTCACAATGAATGAGAGATGAAAATACTTTAAGTTACATAATAGAGACTTTCTTTAAGTTATATAATAACTCATGGCTTGAATCCCCCTCCCCCCACCAAATTACCACTGCTGCAACCTGGAATGTCTGCCTAATGCTGCTTTTGCTGACCAGGGGACTCAATTCAACCCAACGTAACAGAAATTAGATTCCATTAATTTCTGTGGTGAAAATTAAACATAACATTGATGCTCTTTTCAATCAGTGAGAATTAAATTCACCTTTGGTTATGAGCAGAGCTCTCATCGCCCCGAAGCCCTCCGGAGCGCCGCTACGGCAGCCCGCGCGGGCAAGCCCCGCCCCCAGCCCCGCCCCCAGGTTCCCCAAGCCCGCGCAGGAGCACTGCGGCTCAGGGGAAGCCGGGAGGGCCCCGCTCCCGGGTCCCCCGAGCCTGTGCAAGAGCGCTGCAGCTCAAGGGAGGCCCGGAGAGCCCCGCCCCCCGGTCCCCAAGGCTCCTCTTCGCTCCCTGGGGCCGCGAGCTAGG
>NW_015174274.1:1730993-1744857 GCF_001447785.1 Gekko japonicus
CTTTCGTTCCTTCTCTCTACTGTCTCGCTCTCTTTCCTCCTTCTGTAGCCCAACTCTAGTGAGAAGGGGTTTAAAGTTTAAACCCCTTCTCTCTTTGCTCCCCCCCCCCGGGAAGGGAAGGGGAGGCTTTTGAAGATGCCTCCCCCCCTTTTGCTTCCTCTTCTGACATCACTTCCGGTGATGTCAGGGGGTGTTGCATATGCTAATGAGCTATTATGCTAATAGCCTAGTAGCTCATTAGCATACCGTATGCTAATGAGCTCCTGCAGCTCTTTTTCTACAAAAAGACCCCTGGTTATGAGGACATTACTGCAAATTGATTCGGACACAATTTTTTCTCTCTCTGTGAGTATTGACTTTTTCAGTATGCAGTGTGGGAATAAAATGAAATTCATTTGATTGTATCCAGCATGTGGTGAGGGCAGAGAGCATGATATAGCGTGATCTCATCATATCTCAGAAGTTAAGCACATTCAGTACTTGGAGGAAGTAGGGTTGGCAGGTCCTACCTGTATGCCGGTGTGTGTGTGTGTGGGTTCCTGGCTTCCTTCCTGGGTTTTCTGTTGCGTGTGTATAGCATGTGTGCCACGATGATGTCACCTGGAAATGATATCATTGCTCTGGGCATGTTCTACAGGGGACGCTCTGGCATTCAGCTAAAAACTCGATGGTCACCATAGTGTTTTTTGCCGAATGCCAGAGCATCCCCCCGTGTGACATGCCCAGTGTGATGACATCACCTCTGGGTGACATCATCGTGCCAGGCATGTCATGCGCGGTGGGGCTCCCCCCACCAGACAGCTAGCTGGTGGTGGACTGGGTTCCCAAAATCTGCAGAGGAAAGCAATGACAAACCACTCCTGCTTCTCACATGCCTTGGAAGCCCTTACTGGTGTTGCCACAAGTCAGCTACAACCTGATGGCACTTTACACATAAAAATCCAGCATGCCCATGTATTCAACAGTGGAGACTTCTACATGGTGACTTTTCCTTCCATGGGAAGCTGAAACCCCCGAATTAAAGGGGAACGGCCACATGATGCCATGCTCTTTCTACACATAACTCATGGTGCAAAAACAAAACCTATTTTTCTCTGGTTTTCTCTGGGTGGAAGGGAGCATCCCAGAAGTGGGGGGTGGGGTGGGACAACATCACTATGGTTATGATAGAGTTTTGCCGAAAATACCAGAGTGTTGCCGTGTGACATCCCCAACGTGACAATGTCCCTTCTGTGTGATGTGATCATGCTGGGGATGTTGTGCTTGGCCATGGCTGTTGGGGGTGGGGTTCCCCCCACTGGTCACCTGGCCTGCAGAGGGCTGGAGCCCATGAAATTGGGAGATCCCCTACTCCCACCTGGGGGCTGGCAACCCTAGCATAAACATAATGAAGATGATACTCAGGTTTACATAAATTTTGTATTGTAAATTATGAATTTGAGATTCTGGGCACAAACAAATCATCCGGATCATGGTTAATTATTTACATGTGTGTTCTTAAAAGACTTTTGTAAAAATACCAATTCTTTTTTTCTACAACAGGAACCGCTCCAACTGATCATCCTCAGGTCCCTGGAAGATGCCCTGAACCCCAACAAGAAAGCTCTACAGCTTGGATTCCATTCCGTGCTCATTGCTATACAATCATACGTGATTGGACGTCCTGGCCTTGGGCATCCACGAAATGCTCTCAGTTAGGTGGGTGTCCTTTTGAACTAGGACATAACAATGTGAGCTCTAAATAGTGTGTTGACAGCTTCCACTTTCTTATTATCAGGTGAGAAAACTCTACTTCTAGTGAAAAACGAATTTGGCTTAATCCACCAGAATTTTACATTGAAGATTTTTCCTTTGGCAAATTACAGTGAACAGAAAAAAAGAAGTGCCTTTCACCTTACACACACACACACTTTTCCTACTTCCAGAATGTAAACATAGGGAATTCGCAGCATAAAAAGAATGATGGGAGAAGCCAATTTAAGTGCAGTTGTTTTTTTCTCACACTATGAATTCCTCCTTACATCTTATTGTTTACCCTGCTTTTCCTTCTTTCATTCTCTGTAACTCTCTGAATGAAATATATAATTTATATTTCAATAGAAACAATTGCATCATAGTAAATTGTTGATGATATAACCTATTCTAGTTTAGCAATGCTACTTTAGTAACATTAGAGAGATTGGCACAGCAAACATTATACCAAAAGTACATTATTCTTTGCCTTATATTTTTGATGATTTCCCTCCTATACACATCAATATAGAAACTTTTTGACAGAAGAGATTTTTGATGTGTCTACTACCAAATTCGTATGTGCTGGACCCAAAGAGCTCAGGATGCGTTCAACCTATGGGACTTGGTTCTTTCCATTCTAAGCACAATGCAAAGAGCTCAAGTCATTTGAAAAGCATGCAACCTGTGAATGCTGTTTCTGTATGATATTAAATTGTCTGGTTTAAAAAAAATTATGGTACAAAAACACAAACCTGAAATGATTTTTTTCCTCCAAATCAGGAATTTCTGCAATTTAGCTTATCAAACTGCTTTGAGTCTGCTTTTGGTGAAAGATGAGATAAAATGATTTAAATCAAAAAATCAATCTTGCCTCTGCTGTAAACACAGTAGCTGGCTATAGGCAAGGCATACTTTCTCCGCCTCCATTCTTCATTCAGCCCGTTCACAGGATGGGCAGGATACAAATACAAATACAAAAAATAAATACATGACTATAGCAAGAGTAGATATGTGAAGCACCTCAAAAGGGCAATAAAATGCTAAGCATATTATTGTTATAAAATGAAGTTATAAGAATCTGTTCCTAAAGATTTGAAAAAATACATTTATTTGTAATATTTACAGGCTGCCTTATTGCCTAGCAATAGGCCTTCAAAGTGGCTTACAGTAAAGAAAAGATGAGACAATAAATGTTATAGGACTTTTAAAAACAACAACAACAACAGTGGGCATCATGAAAACCCTGGAGGGGCTGATGGTATGTCATCTCCTCGCTCCACTCTGCACAGGTTCTCGAGGCAGCAGGTGCTCTCTGAATAGTGTCTACCTACCTTGACCTGGTTAGCCCAGGCTAGCCTCATCAGATCTCAGAAGCAAAGGAGGGCTGGCCCTGGTTAATATTTGGATGGGAGACCAGCCAGGAGAAGACTCTTGAGAGTCCCTTGGACTGCAAGAAGATCAAATCAGTCAATCCTAAAAGAGAACAACCCTGACTGTTCCCTGGAAGGCCAGATAATGAAACTGAAGCTCAAATACTTTGACCACCAAATGAGAAGGGAGAACTCACTGGAGAAGACCCTGATGCTGGGAAAGATTGAAGGTCAAAGAAGACAGGGATGGCAAAGGATGAGATTGTTAGACAGTGTCATAGATGCAACGAACATGAAATTGAGCAAACTTCAGAGGACGGCGGAAGACAGGAGGGCCTGGCGGGATCTGGTCCATGGGGTTGCAAAGAGTCGGACTCGACTGTGCGACTGAACAACAACAAACCAGCCAGGAAGTCCAGGGTTGCTACGCAGAGGCAGGGAATGGCAAACCACCTCTGAACATCTCTTGCCTGGAAAACCCTACAGGGTCACCATAAGTCAGATGTAACTTGATGGCATTTTCCATCACAAGTAATCATGCCCAAGGAGTGCCATATTTTGGTGATTATAGAACAGGCTTGTGTGAAACTGCCTTTTTCATTAAAAATAACTTTCCATAAAAAGGCAACATTTAAATGGTATTTTTTTCTACTTGATGTTTTCTAGGTGGTTCTTTGACTTCAATAGAAGATTCAGCTGAAATGAAGTTTCTGAAAGAGTACATGCAGCACCTTGATCAAGGAAAATTTTGGATAGGATTGTTACAAAATGTGGATGGTAACCATTTAAGCTTCACTATTTATTAATAAACTTTCAGGGTTGGATATTGAGTAAAGCTTCCACAGCAGTAAGGACTTATATTTGCAGAGAGCATTTTTACCACTTCAGTCTTCCCATGGGAGCCTGAAATGTCCCCTGAGGAACAGGACTGGGGGGGGGGGGCGTTTCACACTCCCACAGGAGGGGGAGGCAGGAAAATCACACTGCATAAACAGTCTGCACTGTCATTTTTGTCACTCGTTTTCCCCCTGTTGCTTCAGGGTTTTTCCCCCCCTTAATGTGTTTTGCTTTCTCTAGTAGTCCCAGGGGGAGCAAAACATATGTGGAAAGGGGGGGGGGAAGCAACAGGGGGAAATGAATGACAAAAGTGACAGTGCGGAAGTGGCCCTTGTTTCCACATAAATACTAGTCACAATACAAGCTGCAGCACACTAAAAAAAAAGACACATAGTAAATATCTGGCAAGAAATAAGAGAAAATCTTTGAAAGACTGTTCTAAATACAGAGAGTAAATGAACTAGAAGACTGCTTTGGTCTAGTGGTCCGGAAATGTACTTTAATTAAGAGTCTAATTAGCATGAAAGAATTTTGGCATCTAACTAGAAAATAGCCTTTCAATAACATGTTTAGTTAGTAAGTCTCATTGAACATAGATGGACATAGCCCTGCGCTTTGCCAAGTTTGGAGTCCTCCAATCACAGAAATACTTAAATAGTTCTGCAGGAATCATATCTTCCCCTGGCACCTTGCCAGATGGAAGGGAGGCAATCGGAACTCTGATCTCAGAAACCGATAAAAGAGGATATTCGGGCAAGGTAGATAGATCAGCCTGCTTCGTGGCCCCATTAGCAGAAGCAAAATTGGTTCCAAAGATCTGACTGAACTGTGTGTGTGCCAGTATTTGGTGGAGACCTGGGCCTCCAACAGAGTGGAGACTTTATTCAGGCATGTGGAGACTAGGTCCCAGAACTGGGATTCTCTTCTCTCTAAGATGGCCAGACCCAGCTCCTGGCACTGAAGTCTGGCCAAAGAAAACCCCTAATTTTGCTTTAAAAACTTCTTGTAGGTTAACCTTAGAGATATATGGGTGGTGAAAGAGGATCCACTTTCATGGTTATGCACCTGTCATTTGGACGGGACAATCTCCTTCCTAGCTGCTCTGCAGTCTTGGTCAAACCAGCCTGCAGAAGGATGTATTTTAGTTTTTAAAAGTCTATCACTAGAAAGAAAAGGTCTGAGACTACCTCTGGTTACACATACAGAACACCAGACTCCTAAACATTTCCTTTCTGGCAGGTTTATTTTTAATCTTTAAAAAAAATCAAAATCAAAACATATTTCCTCCTCTTAGGCAACTAGTTAGTGGGGTGAGATATAAAACTTTGCAAGGCCTTCTAGATAACAAGTTCCATTGACAGTGAAACTTATACACAAGAAAGCAAACTTTCAGCCTTAGACTGATGCACCAGACTCCATTTATTAAATAAACTTATCTCAAGGGACCTAGACGTCACCGTCATTTTTTAAAATCATTTTCACTGAAGTCTTTTTAAAGACTCTTCAGGTAAAATAATAGCAATTATAATGTTAATGCTTTATTTTTTCATTTTATCCAATGAAAGACCATTCAATATGAAAAAGAGCCACTGTAGCTTTATAATACTATTCTGTCCATAAATGTGCTACTCTTTATGTTTTCAGTCATTAAGAAGTACATTTCTTTATACCATTAGGGGAATGGTTATGGCAAGATGGCACTGCAGTAGATTTTGTCAACTGGGATACTGGAGAGCCCCGAAATGGAAGTGAAGCAGAATATAATCCATCATTAAATATATTGTGTGCTGAAGTGAGCAATGATCATGGGAAGTGGTCTGTTTTAAAATGCCATTATCATTGCAATGGATATATTTGTAAAACTCCCAAAAGTAAGTCTCAAATATTTACCATCAATATAAGTAATTCGCAATGTGGCTGAAACTGTGGATACTTAAAACCTGAGACTGGAATCATGAACAGATAAGACATCATTCTACAAACCTGAATAGGCTCTACCTTTGCAGAAAATTCTGTAATCTGCAAAAAAAAAAAAAAACCTTAACCCCCCCCCCCATAATAGAAGAAGCACTTCTAGCTTTAAGAAACAAATGTCCTCAGCTTCTTTGCTAAGCAGCCACCACATTATTGCCTGGATGACCTTGGGCCAGTAACATACACTCAGCCTCATCTACCTCATAGGGTGGTTGTGAAAATGGAAGAGAGGAGACTGATGTAAGCTGCTTTAGTTAACCAATTGTGGAGAAAGGTCAGGTGTAAATTAAGTATATATACCTGATGCTGGGGGTCAAATAAAAGGTTTTCTTGGTGGGTGGGAAGGAGAGAAGGAGAGGATATGGGGGGTGGCAGGAGGAAGTAAAAAGATGATATTGTGGAGAGAGGGATATAGTGGGCAGTGAGATCCCCCCCCCTCAAGTCCCCACTGTGCAACTGGGCCCAGCCTGGTAGCTGGCATCATGCAACTGGGCAATAGTTTTCCTAGGTAGAGAGTGCCGGGGGGAAGGAAGGAAGGAAGGAGAGCTGAAGTGGGGGGGGATAACAGATAAAAATAGGTTGGATGGTGGGTGTTAAGGAGAGAAGGAAACAGAAAAAGGAGAGAGGCTGTGGAGGCTTTCAGGGAAGTGAAAGAGGCAGTCATGGGGAAGGGGGAAATAAGATGCCCACTGCAAGTACTTGAAGCTCCCTGCTTGTTATACTTAATTTACTGTGCTATCCTAAGTGCCCTCTGGCCTTGGCCACCACCCCCTATATAGGGAGTATTGCCTTGGCTCACCAATGCCAGTGGGGTGCTATTGAAGCACAAGTGTGATGCATAGGCCTTCTACTCTAACCAAATACCCTAAAGCCTAACCTCTATTCTCCCTGAGGTAGCCTGTTTTGCTTCACCCAGAATACCGAAACCTATTGTTTCCTTGTTAAAACCTGTCTCTATGTCTCTTCGTCTCTTTGCCCTATCTCAGCCATATCAGCTCCCCTTTGCAACAGTAACCCTTACATTCCAACCATCCCCACCCCCAGGCAAACTACATGGCTTACCAGACAGCAGCACTGATATGGCACAGTAGGCAACCTGGTGGTCCCTCCTCTACAAGACCGACCCCACAGCCTCCTCTCCGGGGCATTCACGGTGAAGTCAACTGAGTTTAGGAATGGGCAGTGGGTGCAGTCAAACGTAATCTATCAGACCCCGATAATGCAGAGACACAGCTGTAGAGCACAATCCAGACATTTACAGAACAGCACCAGGAATACTGTGACACAGTCCGATGCATGGTGTTGCCAGCTCTCTCATTCCAATAAGGACCCAGTGACTTTGCAAGCTGCACTGACTATGGAAATACAAATACCCCTTTCCCAATCATTGCATGCCTGTGAGAGGGATGGCTTTGCTGGTTTAGTAGCTTAAGATGGTGCAGGAGCTGGCTTGCAACAAGTGATTTGGCAACCCCACAGCAAGGCAGTGAGATCCAGCCTGGGCACTGCATCTGCTGGTCATACCATAGGCTTGGTAAGTGGCTTGTATAGTACCCAGACTGATGTTCTTCCTCATCCTCACTCTGGATGAAAGGAAGTTTGACTCATGAAAGCTTATACTCCAAAAATTTTGTTGGCCTGTAAAGGTGCTACTGAACTTGGATCTAGCTTCTTGTATGGAGACCTAAAAGCAAATTCTGTGATTCAGAGAACACTTACCTGGAAATACACTCCACTAAAAAGAGGAGGACTTTCTGTTAAGTAAATAACTGGGTTGGGGTGTTATTTTTTGAAGAAATTCTAGAAGCAATCTGAAAGCACATGTTGGAGTTCTTTCCCACAGAAACTCATTGTCTGAGCTGGTTAACTGCCTTGATACGTGTCCATCTGGGAAGCATAATAGGAGCATATTAGGAACTATCTGGAGAAACTGCAGAACAAAGTGCACCAGATAAACCAGATGGAGGTCCAAGAGCCAAATTTAGTTTCCTGGGGGTCACTTTCCTCCCCTCAGATGCCAGGCCATTTTATTACTACAGGCCAATCCCACGCAGTTAGTATTGTGGGTAGGATGTAAAAGCTTGACTTCCTGGCTTGTGACATCAGAGCAAAGGCTTAGCACCTCACAGTCACCCTCACACTTAGTGTGGTTCACTTGAAGAACTTCTTACTAACCAGCACCAGGGCCCTCCACAAGTATCCCTTCTCCGCCTTCCTGCTCTACTAAAAATAATTGATTTAAAATTCATTCATATTTGCTGTGATATGGAGAAATAACTATGTTTTCATTTTATAACATTTTATAGTTGTTGAAGCTATGCCAACTAAAGAATCTTCAATCAATGGAGGAGGTAAGACTGCTTTATGAAAAGAACCCATCCCAAATGTTAGGCACTGATGCTATCTATCCCTATGAGTGTATTTCAGATGAGAAGCCATCCTGATATCATTGTCCTTGAACCCTGAACAACACACACAACAGACTAGGGCTGTGGTCACGCATACTAAATAGTCCACTTTCAGTGCACTTTCAGTGCACTTTCCAACTGGATTTTATTGTGTGAACTGGCAAAATCCAGTTGGAAAGTGCATTGAAAGTGGACTATTTAGTGTGTTTGACTGCTGCCTAGAATATATAAGTAAAGAAACCAAAGAAGAGGCAAAAGCCCCACCTGGCCTCACCCCACTTTGTGAAAACACTTGGTGAAAGCTAGGACCCCCGCACAAGTAGGGGTTTCCAGACACTGGCCCCACATGCTAGCAAGCTCTGTGTTCCTGAATCCCCTCACTAAGCTGCACCATGCCTTCAAATTTTCACAATTAGAATCCCTTTGGGTATTGTGCAACCTTAACTGAACCCTATAGCAGGCAAACGTTAGCAGCTTCACATCCCAATTACTCCTTGCCGGCCCAGTCGGGCTACATTGCAGATCCACTGTGTCATTGTCTTGCTCGTTCACACTGGTATCCGTAAATGACTTGCACCAGATTTTGCTTCTGCCACAACATTCCATAAATCTCATGTATCCATAGCATCTTCTGAGAGTCTGACAAGAAATGATAGCAGGAGCATTCTCCTTCACATACACGGAGAGAATAAGGATATCTTATATTTCTGGTGAAGGAAAAACAACTCAAGGATGTCTAAATGCTTAATATGTATGAAGCTTGGGGAGCAGTCTGCTGCAATATTTCAGGAAGTGGGTTGTCAGAGTTTTCCTTAGAAAGGACATTCTGTTTCCACTACAAGGTGTGTTAGAGTTCCTGCTGTACAAACCCAGTTCTGGCTCCATCCTTGATCTGTGTAGTTGGTTCTTTCCCTCAACCAGGTAACCATTTCCTTGCTTTTATAAGTTCCTTGCACACTGTGCTCAGGTACAAAGCATCCTTCAGTGATCTGTAAAGAGCAGACGGACACAGTTTCGACACAGTAGCAATCACTGAAGGGATCTGCATGATGACATGTGTGACGGTGCATTTTGAATTTCTCCCCTCAGCAAAACAAGAAGATTCTTCTCCATCAGCACATGGCATGGTTGCAATGGCAGTTGTTCTTGTTCTCCTCATCGTCACCGCCGCTGGCATTGCAGGCTATGTTTTTTACAGGAAAAGACGTCGGCAGCAAGTGACCGTTGCTGGGTTTGACAACTCTGTGTATCATGACGATGTGGTTATGCTTCAGAATAAGGACTCACAATATCTTGTGGAAAATGTTGATAATAAGCAGGGACAGTAGCTACCTATCCTCTACTTAACGAACTGAACAGATTAATAGAAGTAACACCTTGAATACCACTGTTCTAAGCAGAAATATGTGGAAGTTCATGCCTGATGATGATACAGAATGTTTTTGATAAATGCTGCTGATTCAGTGAAAATATATTCTGTAATGCACACTTTCCAATTAAAGATCTAAGCTAAGAGCCTAACAACTTCATGTTTAATGAGGGAAGCAGAGAAGGGAGACTGAATTCAGCACTCCCCTCCATTCTTCCACCTAAACAGCCAATCGGGGCTGCTTTGGGGGTGGGGGACTGGAAAAGAACAGTCTGGGGCTGTAGCTCCCCCTGAGGACTAGAGGGGACTGGCAAGGCATCACTGTTATAGTTTTGGTATAACAGAACACACTCTAGTGTCCTAGATGACATGCATGTGTCACAGCAGAATACTGCACCTTAGTCAGATCAAGGGCTACTTGAGTGGACCCTTCAATGAAATAAAAGGGATTTTTCTCTTTCTCAGCATGATTCTGTCATGACAAGGAATCTTTGAGACTCCCACAGCCAATGGGGAGGCCATGACAGGATGGTCACCACTGGGGACACGGCACAGATGATGACTTATCCTGGAAGACAGGTGGTGGCCCAGAGCCCTGAGACCAACAGGCAGCCCTGTAGGTGGGAGGGTTGCAGTTCCTCGGGCGAGGAGACTGACACCCGGATGAGAAGAGTGGATGGGGGTCCATTGTGAGGAGGGGGGTTAAATGCTCCCCGGTTGGGGGGGTGGCTCATTTGCAAAGAGAATTATACCTGGATGGTGTTGAGTCGCCATTGTAGGCAGGCAGTGATCCAGAGCCCTGAGACCACCTCAGGCTGGAATCCAGTCGCCTTTGGGGGACAGATTTGGGGGTGAGATATGGTGGGACTCAGGATGGAACCTTACAGCCAACAGTCTTTAAGGGTCAAGCAGGCAAATGATCCCCTTGAGGCATACGGGTCACATGGGCAACTGTGCTGGTGCCATTCCGTGACCAATGTGATTCTTGGAGGGGGGGAAGAAATGTTCAGAAGGTGGAACTGACAGGGGGAAAGGGCAACGTCAGTGACTGTTGGGGGGAGCGAACTCTTGAGGAAAGGTTGTTAAAGGACAATGGCAAGGGGGCTGCATACCAACAACAGTGAGAGAACATCTGCTTGGCATTGGCAGGAAGGTACCTGTTATGTATGCAGCCGCCACACGGCGGCCACAAGAAAAGACAGGAGCTTGGCTCCAGAAAGACAATGGGACCTAGGATCCTAGTCCCCCCCCCCCAGCTGACCAATGGGCTTCTTGGCGGGAAATTCAAACCCTCCAATGGAGTGGGAGGCCAGGGATGGGAGTGTATATAGTTGGCCTTGCAGGGTCGTTGTGTGTCTTATGTTAAGTACGGAATAAACGTGTGCAAGCGCATGTTGTCATCCGAGTCCTCCATGCGGCGAACCCAGTACTTTTCAGTGGCGACGAAGGTGGGATTCCGCTGAGTCTGGCCTGGCTCGCACCAGCGCATGCTAAGCTCCGTTCCTGCAGCACCGTGCTCTGCATCGCGCACCAGCCGCACCGCACCGCGCACCGCTACAAGGAACCGCAGCACCGCGCTATCGCTACGCCATGGCCTCCAACCGAGGGAATCTGGAGATCTTCTATCCCACCCACCCCGAACTCTGGGACTCGTGGACCGACCAGCTAACATGCCACCTCGAGTACAACGAGGTCACCGATGCCGGCAAGAGACGAGCGCTGCTCCTGAGCTCCTGCGGAGTGACGACGGTCCGTCTCGCCAAAAGTCTCCTCGCGCCCAAATCCATTCTGGAGTGCACCTACGAGGAGATCATCGAGGCCCTCACCCGGTACCTCACGCCGCGGCCGACAACGCTTGCCAGGCGGCTGGCTTTCCAGAGCCGCACACAGAAACCTGGCTGCAGCCTTCATGGCCGCCCTGCGCCAGCTGGCTATGGACTGCTCCTTCACCAAGGTGGAGGAGAACCTGCTGACACAGTTCGCGTGGGGCCTCAGTGACCTCAAACTGCAGAGGAAGATGGTCGGGACCGCCGACATCAAGCTAGAGGCGGCCCTTCAACTCGCCATCGCACACGAGGACTCCCATCGCCCATCTTCAGCAGCGCACCAAGTCCTCCCCGACGGAGACACCGAGGACTCCGAGGAAGAAGACGTCCGCCTCGTCCGACAGCCACCACGCCGCCAGCCACCGGCCACAGGCAACCCGGGACACAAGCCCGCCGGCCGTTCCACATGCGCCAGCTGCGGCGAAGAACACGAGCGCCGGTCCTGCAGGTTCCGTGACGCGACGTGCCACACTTGCGGAAAGCAGGGACACCTCGCACGCATCTGCCGCTCCAAGGGAAGCAGGCGCCAACAAGCTCCGGTGCAACTACGCCGTCCGTCTGCCACCACGCACGGGACATCCGCAGATACAGCAGAACTCTACCTCCTCACCGACCAGCCGTCCCAACAGGTACTGTGCCTCCCGAATTCCACAGGCGCCCCGAAAACCCAGCTGACCGTCCAGATAGACGGGGCCCCCTGCCAAATGGAGGTGGACTCGGGGTCAGTGGCGTCCATAATTTCTGTGGAAATGCTACGCCTGCTGTGCCCTAAGGGGGGCCCCGATTACGCCCCTCACACCTTAGCCTAGTGGACTTTCAAAGGAACCCGGTTCCCATCAGGGGGGTGGGGACTTTCAGGGTGAAGTTCAGAGGGTTTTCGGGACTATTGGACCTGGTGGTGGTCGAGGGGAACCTGGTTAGCCTGCTGGGCAGGGCCTGGTTCGAACCGCTGGGCATCACGGTCGGGGTCAGGGGAGTACACAGCTGTGCCCCGAGAGACTATGGGGAAATTTGCAAAGAGTTCCCAGCCGTGTTCGACAGGGCCCTGGGTTGCTACAAGGGGCCCCCTGTTTCCCTGCAGTTGGACCCCTCCGTGGCCCCCATCCGCATGCGTTACCGCACGGCTCCCTTCTCCATTCGGCCAAAGATTGATGTGGAGCTGGACAAGCTGGTGACACAGGGGGTCCTGGAGACCGTCCCACACGCAATTTGGGAAACCCCGATAGTAACCCCCCTGAAGCCCAACGGAGAGATCCGTATCTGCGCAGATTACAAGTGCACAATTAATAAGGCACTGCATGACCATTCCTACCCCGTCCCTGTCATGAGTCATGTCCTGGCCACACTGGCGGGAGCGTCCATCTTTGGAAAGCTGGACCTGGCTCAGGCCTATCAGCAGCTGCCGGTCGATGAGGCAACCGCCACGGCACAGACTATAGTCACCCACAGGGGGGCGTTCAGGGTGAAGAGGTTGCAATTCGGGGTGAGCGTGGCACCAGGGATTTTCCAGCAACTTATGGACTCTCTATTGAAAGGGATTCCTGGAGTGATGCCATTTTTCGATGACGTCCTGATCGCCGCGGCGTCCCCCGAAGACTTCGCCTCCCGCCTCCGAACCATCCTGCAGCGTTTCGACTCGGCTGGCCTCAAGGTGAAGCACGAGAAATGCCTCCTCGGGGTCTCGGAGGTGAACTTCCTGGGGTTCCGGATGGACGCATCCGGCCTGCACCCGGCTAAGGACAAGGTGAAGGCCATCGTGGAAGCACCTGCCCCCACGTGTAAGGCAGAACTACAGGCGTTCCTTGGACTTTAAAATTTTTATCACCCCTTTTTGCCCCACAAAGCGGCAGTGGCGGAACCCCTACACCGGCTCCTGGATAAGTCGGCACAGTGGGCATGGGGCGCGAGGGAGGCGGCAGCTTTCAAGGGCGTGAAGGCACTCTTGATTTCTAACGACGTGCTGGCCCATTTCGACGAGTTGCTTCCCGTGGTCCTTGCGTGCGACGCCTCCCCGTATGGCGTCGGCGCCGTCCTGGGCCACGTCCTCCCCGACGACCGCGAGGTTCCCGTGGCCTATTACTCCCAGACTCTGACGGCAGCTGAGCGCAACTATGCGCAGATCGACCGCAAGGGGCTGGCGATCGTGGCGGGGGTAAAAAAGTTTCACAATTTTATCTACGGCTGCCCCTTCACAATTGCCACTGATCACAAGCCCCTCCTGGGACTGCTGGCATCTGACAAAAGAACGCCCCAGGTGATGTCTCCGCGGGTGCCCCAGTGGTCCCTCTTCCTAGCCGGCTATCAGTACTACTTGGAGCACCGGCCGGGCAAGGCTATGGGCCACGC
>NW_015174274.1:1746013-1836486 GCF_001447785.1 Gekko japonicus
TCCCGGAAGAACCCGAGCCACTGACACAGCCACCAGAGCAGAGGGCCCCGGAACTGCCAGACCCGGGTCTTCCTCCATTGGCCCCCACACCGACTCCTTCACCGGCACCCAGGCGTTCCACCCGAGAGCGCAAGCCCCCTGCGTATTTAAAAGACTACATCACCCAGGTGGTGTCTGAACTATGGGGGGAGGGGTGTTATGTATGCAGCCACCACACGCCACAAGAAAAGACAGGAGCTTGGCTCCAGAAAGACAATGGGACCTAGGATCCTAGTTCCCCCCCTAGCTGACCAATGGGCTTCTTGGCGGGAAATTCAAACCCTCCAATGGAGTGGGAGGCCAGGGATGGGAGTGTATATAGTTGGCCTTGCAGGGCCGTTGTGTGTCTTATGTTAAGTACGGAATAAACGTGTGCAACCACATGTCGTCGTCCGAGTCCTCCATGCGGCAAACCCAGTACTTTTCAGTACTGGTGGACTAGCAGCCAAGAACTGAAATGTCCCAAGAAGGGGGGTGCATGTCCTCCAGTGAGTGGCACCCTGCACCTGACGACTGACAAAACCTGTGCCAGGTGCTGGCAGGATGGCACTGGTAGCTCTATAGCTGTCCTGGCTATCACTCCATCGTATCCGTGCACAAGCTCATCATATTACCAGAGGGAGGAATGAAAGGCCATGGTGGCAAATAATATGTCACATCTTGCGTGACCCAGTCTCACAAATGGTCCGGGTCCCTGACCTGGCCACACCAGCAAACACCTCTTGAATTTGACGCTACCCAGTTATCATGTGTCCATCAGCTCCTGGCTCATCGCATCAGGTTCACGGCAGACATGGACACAAAGTGACCTTTTCCCATTGCTGAACAAGCATGCCCAATGAATGTTTGCCAGCATGCTGGTGGAGAGGCCTGGGTGCCACTGGACACCCCAGGAAGGTGCTGATGCTCTGTGCCCAAAAGCAGGAGTCCATGGTAGGGAATGCAAACTCCATTCCCAAGAGGATATGGCCCTAACCGGTAATAGCTTTGTTGTCAAGTGGGTTCATAGGACACAGGGAAAAGGTCAGGCAGCATAGTCCTCGTTGAGCCTCCAGGGATCTGGTGGGATGGTCCCCATTGGGTATCTGGCACGCAACATGTTCTGGGGCCTGTCCAGTGTGTCCTCCCACCCCAGGATGATTTGGTGTTGCCTGTTTATCATTTTGTTGTCAGGCAGCAGTGGTGACAGTGCTGGCAGTGATTTATTTATTTATTTGTTTATTTATTTATTTATTTTGGGATTTATACCTCGCCCTACCCAAATGGCTCAGGGCGGCTGATTCCCCATGGGCCTTCCCTGACACATTTCCCCTCAAAACTCTGGGACCCACTTCCTGGTCCAGTTGCTGTACAGAAACGCCTTTCCTAGTTCCAGACTGGTGGCTGGTTTTGACCAGCGTTCCAACAGCCATGGTTCATGAAACACTGTGCTTCCTTCAAAACTCAGAATTGTGGCATACTGTGGTGTGAATTATTATTGTTGTTGTTGTTGTTTTGATTTATTAATTGCCTTATCGCAGCTATGCCGGGCTCTGGGCGATGTACAAGAGAGGCATAAGGCCATAGAACAAAATAAAAAAAATTAAAATCCAATACAGTTAATAAGAATAAAACAGAATAAAACAGAATACAATCCCAGATGGTGATTTACAGTTTTCTATTCCTTTCTGGACTACTTGGCTATATTATAGAATCATAGAATGTTAGAGTTGGAAGGAACCTTGCAGGTCATCTAGTCCAACCCCCTGCACGTTGCAGGAGCATAGCCAAAAGATAGCCCTACATACCTACAACATATCCGAAAGATGGTCATCCAGCCTCTACTTGAAAACATCCAGCGAAGGAGCATCCACCACCTCCTGAGGCAGACTGTTCCACTGCTCAACCACTCTTACAGTTAGGAAGTTTCTCCTGATATTTAGCCGGTAACGACTCCCTTGTAATTTCCACCCATTAGGCCTAGTCTTGCAATCCGGAGCAAGATGGAATAGATCCACTCCATCTTCTACATGACAGCCCTTCAAATACTTGAAAACTGCAATCATGTCCCCTCTAAGCCTTCTCTTTCCCAGGTTAAACATACCCAACTCTTTCAGCCTTTCCTCGTAAGACTTGGATTTCAACCCTTTCACCATCCTGGTTGCCCTCTTTTGGACACGGTCGAGCTTGTCAACATCCTTCCTAAAATGTGGTGCCCAAAACTGGATACAGTACTCCAGGTGAGGCCTGACCATAGCAGAATAGAGCGGAACTACCACCTCCCTTGATCTGGACACAATGCTTCTGTTAATGCATCCTAAAATTGCATTAGCTTTCTTCACAGCCACATCGCACTGCAGGCTCATGTTTAGCTTGTGATCAACCAGAACACCTAAATCCCTTTCACATGTGCTGCTGTCAAGCCAAGTCCCTCCCATTCTATATCTGTGCCTTTGATTTTTTGTACCTAAGTGTAGGACTTTGCACTTATCTCTATTGACATTCATTTTATTTGTCTCCGCCCACTGTTCCACCTATTTAGATCATTTTGAATCCTGACTCTGTCTTCTTCAGAATTAGCAATCCCACCCAGTTTTGTGTCATCTGCAGATTTGATAAGCATCCCCTCTATGTCTTCCTCCATGTAATTTATAAAAACATTGAGCAACACCGGGCCTAGGACTGAGCCCTGCGGCACTCCACTCGAGACTTCACTCCACATCGATGCAGAGCCATTTACAAGCACTCGTCGGGTATGATTTTTCAACCAACCATGAATCCATCCAACGGTTGCACCATCCAGCCCACACTTAACCAGTTTATCCTCAAGGATATCATGAGAAACTTTCTCAAATGCTTTACTGAAATCTAGATACCCACAGCATTGCCAGAGTCATATAGTAGCTATATGGTGGGTATATGGGGGGAGCATAGAAACTTAACAAAATATACATACAGGAAGAGAGGGAAAGGGGGGAAGGGTGCCAGCCAGTATAACCAACCGTTGCTGGGATCAGCACACCCTTGCAAGTGACAAGCTACAGAGAAAGAGAGAAGTGTGCCAGCCAGTATAACCAACTGTTGCTGTCCTCAACCAAAAGCTTGGCAGAACATCTCTGCCTTACAGGCCCTGTGGAATTGCACAAGATCCCACAGGGCCCTGGTGTCATTCAGCAGAGAGTTCCACCAGGTTGGGGCCAGGACTGAAAAGGCCCTGGCCCTGGTTGAGGACAGCCAGACATTCTTGGGGCCAGTAAGTTATTACCAGTGAAGCGCAAAGCTCTTCCATGGACATAGCGGAGAAGGTGGTCCTGTAGGTATGTTGGTCCCAGACCGTTCAAGGCCTTAAAGGTCAATACCAAAACCTTGAATCTGACCCAGTACTCTACTGGAAGCCAGTGTAGCTGGCACAGCACCAGTTGAATGTGTGCTGTCTGTGACGTTCCCATCAGAACTTGCACCGCTGTATTCTGAACCAGCTGAAGTTTCTGGATTAGTCTCAAGGGTAGGCAAGCATAGAGCAAGTTACAGTAGTCTAGCCGGGAGGTAACCATCGCATGGATTACTGTGGCTAGGTCAGGGCATGACAGGAAGGGAGCCAGCTTCCGGGCTTGACGATGAAAAAATGCCTGCCTGGCAATATGCGTGACCTGGGCCTCCATCGATAAGGAGGTATCCAAGGTCACACCCAAACTCTGGACAGACGGCGCCGGTGTCAATGGCGCCCCATCAAGGGCTTGACAATGAAAGGGCTACTTAATGGGCAAATGATTCGCATTGCTACCTGACATGACAACCAGTCGCCTTGCCAGCAAAAGGACTGAAAGGACATGGAGTATTGCTTCTAAGAACATCCATGCCATAGAATCTCCCCCCCCCCGAATCCCCCCCCCCGGGTAAAATTAGGACCAGTAGTCATGCAGCTGACTGACAGAAGGGATGTGGATGGCAACATTAGACAGCCATTTCCCTGCCATATTCCCACAGTGGCCATTTCCAAGATGGATCTTATCAGGGTACTTTACGTACTCCCCTCCCTTATGTGCTCGGGTTCCTTTTTTTCCTTTGGCTTGACTCATATACAATTTGTGCTGCTTTCATCCATTGTTGCAGTGATTCTCTACTGCAGAACACATTCCGCTGGCATTAAACCACTTTCTGTTCATTGAAAGAAACCAATATTGCATGAGCGGGAACATCTTGACTTGAAGGAATGCACCCTGCCGTGGAGCATCACCTCTGTCATTCCGCTGTGGTTATATGGCTAAGTGTAAACAAACTGAAACTAAATCCTGACAAGACAAAGGTTATGATAACTGGGGAAGCAGAGACCTTGAAAGACACCGTGCTTTCCAGCTTCAGTGGGGTTCACATGACCCTTGCTGGCTTAGTCAAGAACCTGGGGTATACTGCATCCAACATCACTGCTGGAGCAGCAAGTTAATGCAGGGGTTAAAGCACAGGGTTAAAATGATTGTCTTCTACCCTGATTTGGCCCATCTGTTCTTCTGGAACCATGTTATGGTGACATCAAGACTAGACTACTGGGCCCTGACTTGGATGGCCCAGGCAAGCCTGAACTTGTCAGATTTCAGAAGCGAAGCAGGGCAGACCCTGGCAAGTACTTGAAAGGGAGACCTCCGAGGAATTCCAGGGCTGGCATGCAGAGGTTCTTTCTGAAGACCTTTGTCTCCCAGCACCACGAGAGGTCGCCAGAAATCATCATGATTTTGAGGCTTCCAAGAATACACAAATACAAATAAAAATAATAAAAAGACTAGACTCAGGGCTATTTTTTGGCAGGAACGCACAGGAATGGAGTTACGGCTGGCTTCAGAGTTGGCCACGCCCACTACAGCCCAAACCTCTGCGTGTGTGACTACAGAGGAAAGGCCTGGAGAGTGACCCCAGCGACTCCGAGGTGGGTGGGCCAGGAGGGGGCCTGGAAGGATCAGGAAGGCATTTAAATGCCTCCCTGTGCCTTCCCCAGCCTGTCCAAGGGCTGGCTTGCCCAGGCTCCTCGCAGCCGTAGGGCACCTGGGCAAGCCAAGGGAAGACATGGAGGTGTGGCCTAATATGCTAATACAATGTGCTGTCAGGGGTATGGCCTAATATGCTAATGAGAGTCTGTTGTTTGGTGTGGCCTATTATGCTAATAAGTTCCTGCTGGGCTTTTTCTACAAAAAAACCCCTGACTAGACTACTGTAATGCACCCTACATAGGTCTCCCCTAGAAGTCAACTTGGAGACTCCAGTTGGTGAAATGGCACAGCTTGGTTATCCAGAGTTAAGTAAACATGTGTATTACACCCTTTCTCTAGTCACTGCATTGGATGCCCATCAGTTACTGAGATGGATTTAAGTTGTTGACTATCATATACAAAGCCTTTAATGGTCTTGGCTTCTCTGTTGTACATGTGTATTCTCTGTTGTGACTCACATCTTACAGAATGGCCTACTTGATGAAATCAAGAAGGATCCCATTCTCCTGGCATTCTGCAACCTATGCAAAGTTGAATTATTCAGGAAAACTTTTTAATATGGGTAATGTGTGTGTAAAGTGCCATCAAGCCACAGCCCACTTATCTTGACCCCAGAAAGGGGCTTTCAAGGCGAATGAGAAACAGAGGTGATTTGCCATTGCCTTCCTCTGCAGTGTCTTCCTTGGCAGCCCCCTGTCCAAGTACTGCCCCTGCTTAGCTTCCAAGATCTGATGAGACTTATCTTAATTCCTCGGCCTTAATGTTAAAACATGGGCCTCTCCTGTAGCTCAGACATCAAGGGGTCTGAGTCAGTGGGGGTGCAAAAACAGCTCCTGCCTGTAAGGTGATGGGGAGTAACACCACGAGGGTATGAGTGTGAGAGAGCAGGCTCCTCGTAGTGGCAATGGACTTCCAGATGCCAGTCACTGGGAGGGTCACATATAATTTACAACTAAAATTGTTTTTCCATTGCTGAGTTGTTGCTTTTTCCATATCAGAATTCTTAATGAGTACTTTCTATTTCTTGTGATTTAATCCCCATTTCCTCTTTCTTGGTTTCTTGTGAAACAACCATCACATGACTCATGTTACAAAGTTCACTGAGTACAGACAGGAACAGAGGACCTACTGTCCCACTAGAAGTTGTTCAAAAGATTTATTAGGGGCTTTCATTTCATTATGAGACACCTAGATAGGTTTCAATTATTTTAATGTTATATTCTGAAATGATTCACAAATGTGGAAAGTTTATCAGCCTTTAAAAACACTACTTATGTAGTACTTTAAAAATTATGAGTATTGAAAAACATAATGAAATTGAATTTCTATTGTCTTTTCACTTCTAGATTTTTGGCAGTTTTGACTTCTCAAATTACACATATGCAAGCAGGAAGTGCCACATTGATTCTAGCCAGGGGTTGGATGGGGCTGGAGCTCTCCGGACCCCGCTCCGGGAGTGACTAGCCCAGGGGGT
Source organism: Gekko japonicus (assembly GCF_001447785.1). NCBI lineage: Eukaryota > Metazoa > Chordata > Lepidosauria > Squamata > Gekkonidae > Gekko > Gekko japonicus. The sequence goes on from NW_015174274.1 coordinate 1,752,488, forward strand.
GGGGCGGTCACATGACCAAGCCCTGCCCCCTGCTCCCAGCAGCCAGCCCTGCCATTGACGGGCGGCGACGCCTCCTCGCCCCGAACCCCGGGATGTTAAAGGAGCCCTGTCCTCCCTGGCATGGGGGCTGAAAGCATCATGTACAGGCTTGACGTTTCCCCCTCCCCCACTGTGGAAACACAGCCAGCTCCCTCCTACACACAGTATGGATTTTATGCCTGCTTACTCACACGGGAGTCCCCCAATTTCAATGATCTTCCCAGAATGCAGCCCCAGCCCACACTTCCCTTTTCAAAGAACTGAGAAGTGCATCCGCAGGGCAGGGGGAAGAGGGGGCATTTCCTTCTTTCTTCGGAAAAGCCTCCACCCGGGAGGTGGGTCGAAAAAGTGGGGCTTCCCTGTGGGATGAAGGAGAGAAGGGTCAAGCTGGCAGCCAAGTGGTCCCAAACGGGGTCAGTTTGTTTGCGGCGGGCGGCATGGTGATGGCAGGTGGATCGGTAGGGCTGCGCTGGAGTTTACGCACCAGGAGCGCTTTCCGGTTTGAGAACTACAGGTGCAATCCCAGAAGCCTCCCGCTCGCTTTGCTTTTCTTCCCCAATTCCAACCCGGCCTCTTTGCTCCTGTCTCCTGCTCAAGAAAAAGGAACAGCAGCTTTGCTGTCCCGCGGCCGGACTTTTGCAGAAATGGGGAAGCCTTCGGCTGCTGCTTCCCGCAGCTTCCCAGCTAGTTTCGTCTGTGCGGTGCCCTGTTCCGCACCTTGTAAACACAGGGAGGAGTTGAGACTCCCGAGGCAAAAGCCTGCGCGGCGTCAGTTCCACCTGCAGAGGAGGGAGTACTTTGTTCAAAGAGGTAGCTGCAGAGGTCTGCTACATTGCAAACAACAAAGCTGCTTAGGCGGGAGGGCGGGATAAAAGTCGAACAAATAAATAAATAAAAATAAACAAAGGTTCTTTCCGTTCCTAAACAGCTAGTGGATTTCTTGTGGTAGAGGTTGTCCTGAGCTTTACTTCCTCAGATGTGTGGTGGTATCTAAAACTATCAGTGGGACTGAAATAAAACAAGTCTATGACTTTTATTTTGCTTAGAAATGTCAGAGATCTCTTATATTTAATGTCCTGATGGTGGCAGTGCTCAGGTCCCCACCCCCCCAGTTGTATGTCTTTTTAAGCTTTTAGGGCCTGTTTCATCAGATTCACAGTGTCTCCAAGATACACTTTCAAAGGATGCAGAAAATGCTGTGGTTGCAATCTGCAGATGATCTTTCATGCATCACACAAGTGGGGGACTTTTATAAGTATGAGGAAAATGCACCCAGAACACAAGGAGCATACAAGCCTTGCTAAGAGCACAGTTCCCATGGCAAGAGATTCAGGGAGATGGTGGAGGAAGACTGGGTCCGTGCATCTTTTTGCTGTGTATTTCCTGACAGGTCAGATAGATAGTCTGTTAATTAAAAGTAAGGCAGTCTGATAGCGAGTAGGGATGTAGCACCTGACAAGAAAGAGCCAAAGGGAGAATCTAGGAAGAGATTTTTCACACAGAGAGACTTTTGAGATGGATCAGAGGTCATCGTTTCTTCTAGATGATAAACTTCATTATGATTCAACCCAGCAATGCTTAGAGACAGCAGAAGTTAATAATTAAGTAGTGTCTTAGCACCAAACGTTCTCACTTTGTTGTTTCCAAAGAATAATATATAAGAAACTGATCTTTTTGGTGGTTCAGATCTTTACAAGCTCGTTGACTGGCTCTCCAAATTCATGGTTAAAGCCTACCTGCAATGTCCTGAGCACCAATAGAATCTTGTTTACCATGGGACTCTGTCGCTCCTTCCTGACGTTGCCACAAAAAAATCCCCTTCATCTTTTCCCTGGTTACCATTGCCTGTGGCATGGCACTGGGTCTGCACTGCTGTGAACCATGGGTAGCTTTTGAAGCGGGATTAGAAACTGGTTTACAAAGTCTGGTTTGGGGGGGGGGGAACATAGTTGGCTTTGGTGAAATTGCAGTGCTGTACCCTAGTTAAAAGTGCTGCGGTGGCTCAAGTGGTTAAGACGCTGAACTGCAGGCTGTGAAAGGTCGGTAGTTCAGCAGTTCAAGACCTGAGTTGCCGCATGACGGAGTGAGCTCCCATCTCTAGTTCCAGCTCCTGCCAAACTAGCAGTTCGAAAGCAAGAAATTGCAAATAGATAAATAGGTACCACTTCAGTGGGAAGGTAACAGCGTTTCGTGCACCTTGGTGTTTAGTCATGCCGGCCACATGACCACGGAAACGTCTTTGGACAGCGCTGGCTCTTTGGCTTTGAAACAGAGATGAGCCCCATGCCATCCCGGGGTTCGAGGCAAGGAGGTGTCGCCGCCTGCCGCCCGTGCGAGCCGGAGCGGGGGGACTGAGCAACGAGACAGGCAGCACCCAGAGAGAAAGCGCAGCTCCCCGGCCCTCCTCTGCCACCACAGCTGCTCCATCCCGGGTGTGGGGCGAGGAAGAGGCGTCGCTCGCCGACAGTGGGGCCGGCTCAGGGACCCAGCTGCTGTTGCCTCCGGCACCTCCTTCTCTGCCTACAGCCACCAGGAGAAGCAGCCCCTGCTGGCGCCGCCCAATTCGCCTGCCTCCTCGTGGGCCGCCCAGGTGAGACACGGCCTACTGGCAGGGCTGGCTGCAGAGGGGCCGGGGAGAAGCGGGGGGGTACGAGGGGAGGCTTAGCAGCGAGACAGAGCCCAGCGGGCGAGGAGGAGGTGCTGCCCGCTCACAAAAAAGCATCCCGGGATGTGATATCAGAGCCATGTGACAGGAAGAGGGGGAGCTGGACCATAACCAACAGACCGAAAGGGTCAAGGACAAGAAACAAAAAACAGTCATCAAGAGGTTCCGGTGATGTCAGGGGGTGTGGCCTTATGACACACTTCCGGTGATCTCAGGAGTGTGGCATATGCTAATGAGTTATGCTAATGAGGTCCGGCAGCTCTTTTTCTACAAAAAGACCCCTGATTGGAGACCAGCTGAGCTCTGAGCAGGAGCAGGAGAGAGAGCTGTGAGAGAGGTGAGTGGGTTTCTTTTACTTGCTTTCAGCTGAGAGAATTCAGCTAAGGATATTTTGTGGGAAAACTGTGTTTAGCAGTGTGTGGAAGCACTTAGAGTTCTTGCAGAGTCCTGGCTGATTGAGTGTGGGAGAGGAACGGGCACTGTTTGACTGGGATTGCCTGTAATTGAGAGGAAGTGGAAGGGGCATTGTTTTGCCTGTGATTGAGTGCCTGGGTGAATTTGAATTTGAATAGCTGCTGCCTGACCTCTGCTGGGGGAGGCCTCTATTTAAGGAAACACCTTGGCAGAGGCACGAGCCTCTGGCACGAGCCGAAGGGTGAGCTAAAGGGCTCTTTGCCTGTGGCTCTTAGCCTAGGGACTCTTAGACTAGGGGCGCTGTAAGAAGCCCAAAAAGAGCCAGAAAGACAAGGCCCTAGGCTCTTTGTCTTTCCCGTAAAATAATTTGACTTGATAACAAAACCCACATAAATACCAAGGGTTTAAAAGGGGGATTATATTTATTTATTTTAAAAGAATTATGAAGCCAGAATGCCAGCAGGGGGTTGGGGGCTATCCAGTGTTTTGCACGGAGTGTCACATGTATGACTATCTGCCCACTGGGCAGAAGTCTTGGGTGTGTCCTCGGTGCAAGGAGCTCCTGGTTCTCAGGGAACGTGTGTGCTCCCTTGAGGCCAAGGTGGCTGACCTGGAGAAGCAGAGACAGTCAGCTAGGCACACAGAAAAGACTCTCGGGGACTTGTTAGCTTCGTCCCACTCTGGATCTGGCAGCCCCGCTGCTGTCAGGGAGCATGAGGGTCTAGGGGAAACAGGGCACCATGCTGAGGATAAGGGGAATGTGCCCTCAGAAGGGACCTCTTCCCCAGCTGGTGAGCGGCTCTCCTTTTGCACCAAGGAACCATCCCTGAGCAGGGTGGGAGGGGGGCTCTTGGTAGTGGGTGATTCGATCCTTAGGCAGGTAGACAGCTGGGTGGCGAACCCGCGTACTGACCGTATGGTGACTTGCCTGCCTGGTGCGAAGGTAGCGGACATTACGCGTGTTTTAGATAGGCTGGTAGATAGTGCTGGGGAGGAGCCAGTGGTCGTGGTGCATGTCGGCACCAACGATGTGGGGAAATGCAGTCGTGAGGTCCTGGAGGAGAAATTTAGGCTGCTGGGCAGGAAACTTAGGTCCAGGACCTCCAAGGTAGCCTTCTCAGAAGTGTTACCTGTTCCACGCGCAGGGCCGGAGAGACAGGCAGAGATCAGGAGTCTCAATGCGTGGATGAGACGATGGTGTAGGGGGGAAGGGTTCAGGTTTGTTAGGCACTGGGATACTTTTTGGAACAAGAGGGAGCTGTACAGGCGAGACGGTCTCCACTTGTCCCGAGAAGGAACCAGGCTGCTGGCACTTAAAATCAAAAAGGTGGCAGAGCAGCTTTTAAACTGAATATTGGGGGAAAGCCGACAGGAGATGAAAAGTCTCTGGTTCGGGTTGGCTCATCTGAGAGAGGTGAGGGGGTACCGGTTGCTTTTCTACAGGGAGGTGGATTGAAATTGTCCACAGAGGCCATGGCTGGTGACATGGACTGCCGGACAACGACTCGAGATAGCAAGAGGAAGGATGCAGGCTTAACTTGTAAGGGAAATTACAGCTGTTTCTATACAAATGCTAGAAGTGTCCGAGGTAAAATCGGGGAGTTGGAGTGCTTGGTGTCGGAGGGAAAAATAGACATTGTGGGTATTTCTGAAACTTGGTGGGATGAGGAAAATCAGTGGGACACAGTGATTCCCGGTTATATATTATATCGGAAGGATAGGGGGGGAAGGGTTGGAGGTGGGGTAGCTCTGTATGTCAGAGAGGGTATAAAGTCTAGAAAGATTGAGAGGCTAAGTGAATTGGATTCGCTTCTGGAAGTTCTATGGGTTGAAATAGGGGGGCCAAAAGGAAACTTAACACTGGGAGTTTGTTATCGCCCACCAGATCAAAAGATAGAGGAGGATTATAAAATGATGAATGCCTTAAAGATAGCAACTAGACAAAAACACTGTGTAATAATAGGTGATTTTAACTACCCACACATTGATTGGGTCAATATGTGTTCTAGTCGGGAAAAAGAGATTGAGTTTCTAGACACTCTAAATGACTGTGCTATGGAGCAGATGGTCACGGAACCTACCAGGGGAGAGGCGATCCTTGATTTGGTCCTAAGTAACACTCAAGACCTGGTGAGAGATGTAAAAGTGATTGCACCGCTTGGAAACAGTGATCATAATGTTGTTGAGTTCATCATTTGTACAAATAGAGAATTGGCCAAAAAGACTCACACAACCATTTTTAACTTTAAAAGGGGTAATTTCTCTGATATGAGGGGACACGTGGGGAGGAAACTGAAAGGAAAAGTAGAAAGGGTCAAAACAATTGGGGAAGCTTGGGATCTATTTAAAACTACGATCCTAGAAGCTCAAAAAATATATATTCCGCAGGTTAGGAAAGGCACAAACAGGTATAGGAAAAAGCCTGCATGGTTAACAAACAGAGTAATGGAGGCTGTAAAAAGTAAAAAGAATTCCTTTAAGCAGTGGAAAGCTAGTCACAGTGAGGCTGATAAAACGGAACACAGGCTATGGCAAATAAAATGCAAGTCTGAGGTCAGGCAGGCAAAAAGGGAATATGAGGAGCATATAGCAAAAAACGTAAAAACCAACAATAAAACTTTCTTCAAATACATTAGAAACAGGAAACCAGCCAGGGAGGCAGTGGGGCCCTTGGACGACCAAGGGGTAAAAGGAGTATTGAAGGATGATAGGGAAATGGCTGAGAAGCTAAATGCATTTTTTGCCTCCGTCTTCACTGTGGAAGATGAGAAGTGCTTGCCCACTCCAGAACCACTGATTTCAGGAGGGGTGTTGGAAGACCTGAGTCAGATTGAGGTGATGAGAGAGGAGGTCCTAAAACTGATAGACAACTTAAAAACTGAAAAATCACCAGGCCCAGATGGCATACATCCGAGAGTTCTGAAAGAACTCAAATGTGAACTTGTAGATCTCCTGACAAAGATATGTAATCTTTCCTTAAAATCTGCCTCCATTCCTGAGGATTGGAAGGTAGCTAATGTCACTCCCATCTTTAAAAAGGGTTCCAGAGGAGATCCGGGAAATTACAGGCCAGTCAGTCTGACGTCGATACCGGGTAAATTGGTGGAAACCATTATTAAGGAAAGAATTAGTAGGCACATAGATGAACAAAACCTATTGAGGCAGACTCAGCACGGTTTCTGTAAGGGAAGATCTTGTCTCACTAACCTGTTAGTGTTCTTTGAGGGGGTGAACAAACATGTGGACAAGGGGGATCCAATAGATATTATTTACCTTGACTTCCAGAAAGCTTTTGATAAAGTTCCTCATCAAAGGCTCCTAAGTAAGCTCAAAAATCATGGGATAGAAGGACAAGTTCTTTTATGGATCAAAAACTGGCTAGTTCATAGAAAACAGAGAGTGAGTGTAGGTGGGCAATTTTCTCAGTGGAGGGTGGTAAGCAGTGGGGTACCGCAGGGATCAGTACTTGGTCCACTGCTTTTTAACTTGTTCATTAATGATTTGGAGATGGGAGTAAGCAGTGAAGTGGCTAAATTTGCGGATGATACAAAGTTGTTCAGGGTGGTGAAAACCAGTGAGGATTGTGAGGCACTCCAAGGGGATCTGTCAAGGATGGGCGAGTGGGCGTCAACATGGCAAATGGGGTTCAATGTGGCCAAGTGCAAGGTGATGCACATTGGAGCCAAAAATCCTAAATATAAATACACATTGATGGGGTCTGAACTGGCAGAGACTGAGCAAGAGAGAGATCTTGGAGTTGTAGTGGATAACTCACTGAAAATGTCGAGACAGTGTGTGACTGCAATAAAGAAGGCCAATGCTATGCTGGGGATTATTAGGAAGGGTATTGAAAACAGATCAGCCAATATAATAATGCCCCTATATAAATCAATGGTGAGACCTCATTTGGAATACTGTGTGCAGTTCTGGGCACCACACCTTAAAAAGGATATTATAGCTTTGGAAAAAGTGCAGAAAAGGGCAACTTGAATGATAAAAGGGTTGGAACACTTTCCCTATGAAGAAAGGTTAAAGCGCTTAGGGCTCTTTAGCTTGGAGAAAAGACGACTGAGGGGTGACATGATCGAGGTTTATAAGATTATGCATGGGAAAGAGCAGGTAAAGAAAGAGGTACTTTTCTCCCTTTCTCACAATACAAGAACTCGTGGGCACTCCATGAAACTGCAGAGCGGTCGAGAACTCGTGGGCACTCCATGAAACTGCAGAGCAGTCGGGTTAGAACGGATAAAAGGAAGTACTTCTTCACCCAAAGAGTGATTAACACATGGAATTCACTGCCACAGGAAGTGGTGGCGGCTACAAGCATGGACGGCTTCAAAAGGGAATTAGATAAGCATATGGAGCAGAGGTCCATCAGTGGCTATTAGCCACAAGGTATAGCTAGGGGCTCTGGGGCAAGTGATGCTCTGTCTTCTTGGTGCTTGGGGGGGGGTCAACAGTGGGAGGGCTTCTAGTGTCCTGGCCCCACTGCTGGACCTCCTGATGGCACTGGTATTTCTGGCCACTGTGTGACACAGAGTGTTGGACTGGATGGGCCTTTGGCCTGATCCAACATTGGCGTCTCTTATGTTCTTATGATTCTAGCAGGTTCATTTTGTTATTTGGGGATTCATTTTGGCCCAGTGAGCCATGTCGAGCTAGAAAGGAGAACATAATCCTGTGAGCGTAACTGAAATGTCTTAAACAGTTAACTAATGAATTAAACAGTCTATTGAGTCATAATAGACAGTTTGAATCACAGTCAATGCTCCCTGTAAGCTGTGGTGTCTTGTGAGCAAAAATTCTACTTTGTGAGCTACTGGCATTAAAGTTGTCAGTGAGCAATTTGGCTACTGCATAAATTAGTTTGCTCTGGAGCCATCCTTCCTGAGCTAAGACAAATATGTGTGAGCCGGAGGCTGAAAAACTGTGAGCTAGCTCACACTAACTCAGCTTAGAGGGAACACTGGTCACAGTAACAAAATAACCAAAATGTATTTATTGAGATAGCTATCCCATGCTTTTCTCCCCATGTGGGCCCAAAGCAGCTTATGACATTGTTCTTCCTTCTTTTATTTTATCTTCAGGAAGACAACTCTGTAAGGTGTGTTAGGCTGAGAGAGTGACTGGCCCAAGGTCATGACACCCAGTGAACTGCCAAGGCAAAGCAGGGATTTGACCATGGATCTCAGTGATCCTAGCCCAACCCTGTAACCACTACACCACAAAAAACAACAACACAAAGGAATAAAAGAAATAGAGAATTTACGCAAATTGTATATCTATTTTGTACCACTCCTTGTGGACATATATGTAATTTTCTGGCTGCAAAACCTTACCATCCTTCAGTAGTCCTTAGGGGTGTGATCTGAAAATAAAAAATGTTCTAATTTTGAATCCAGGGTTCAGAGTGAAAACTCTTTACTGTGACAGTTGGTTTTTCAAATAGGACATTACTGGTTTGGTATTCAAATCCCTTTGTTTTCTTTTTTAAGATTCCAAAATGTTGGGATTATTTTCAATGGAGAAATAATTTGATGGTCTGTGGCAGATGTTTTTAAAAACAATGGCTTCAAATTTGCACATAGTCCTTTCTCTTATCTATGGGGCAGAGCGGATGCGCCTTATACCATAGTATTGTGTAAACTCTAGGAATTCGGCGGATGTAAAAGCTGTACCATTTTCCGTTACCAAGAAGTCGGGAATACCTTGGCCGCTAAAAATCCGCCACATTGCACAGATGGCCGAGCGGGAGGAAGTGGAGGGTACTGGAACTACCTCTAACCATTTAGTGTATGCATCCACTAATATGAAGAAAATCTGCCCTGGAACGGTCCTGCAAAGTCCAAGTGTAATCTTGCCCAGAGTTAGTGTGATGACTCCCATGGTTGCACTGGGGCTTTTGGAGGCTTGGGTCGTGACTCCTGATATTTCTGACAGTGTTTGACCTTATCTTCAAAATCACTGTGTAACCCAGGCCACCACACATAGCTTCATGCTAATCCTTTCATCCTGACGATTCCTGGGTGGGTCTCGTGCAGAGCGGCGAGTACATGCTTTGGTAAAGGAGTGGGGATCACCACCCGGCTACCCCAGAGCAGGCACCCTTTGTGGGAGGACAGCTTGCCCCTGCGAGATGAGAAAGCCGTGAACTCTGGCCCCACCTGGCCTGAGGGCCACACCTCCCCACCCAGTCCAAGACCCGGGAGAGGGTGTGATCCCAGGCAGTGTGGTGGGACACCTCTGCCACCTGGACCAGCCAATCTGGCAGAGCCTCCAGTAAGGTGATGTGATGAGCTGGGGTGGGGTGGGGTCAGGATCAGAGAATGGCAATGGGAGGTGGCTCAGGGCATCGGCATGGTCCATCGCCTTACCAGAGTGGTGGATGAGCGAGTATTGGTACCCCACCAGGAACATCGACCAGCACAGCACCCTGGGAGAAAGCATTTGTGGGGTCTGGCAGTCGGGGGCAAGGAGGCCTAAGAAGGGCTTGTGGTCTGTGACTACCATGAAAGGCTAGCCATACAAATAATCATGAAACGTTTTTACCCCTGCTACAATTGCGAGAGCCTCATCAATTTGAGCATAATTTCGCTCCGCCACAGACAAGGTTCATGAGTAATAAGTGACTGGGACCTCGCAGCCATCAGCCATCCGGTGCCCCAGGACAGTCCCCACCCTGTAAGGAGACGCATTGCAAGCCAACACCACTGGTAAGGCCTCGTCAAAGTGGGCAAGGACCGCGTTGGACGATAACAGTTCCTTCACTGCCTGAAAGGTGGTGGCATGCTTGGGGCCCCAGACCCAGGGGGCATGTTTATCAAGGAGGCAGTGGAGCAGCTCTGCCACAGTGTCCTTGTGGGACAGAAAGGAATGATAAAAAATTTAAAGTCCCAAGAAGGCTTGAAACTCCGCCTTGGACAAGGAGGAAGGGGCTTGAATGATGGCCCAAACTTTTTTGTCTGTGGGGTGGATTCCTTGGGCATCCACTGCAAACCCCAAGAACTCCACCTGCGGCACTCCCAGGAGGCACTTTTCTCACTTCACCTGGAGTCTGGCAGTGTTGAATTACTGAAGCACAGTCTGGAGCCGGGCTGCAAAGATCTCGGAGTCTGGAGCCGCGATCAGGACATCATCGAAAAAAAGCTGAACTCTGGGGATGCCTTTGAGAAGACAGTCCATGAGACTTTGAAAGATACCTGGTGCCATGCTCACCCCGGACTGTAGCCACTTAAATTTGAAAGCACCCCTGTGCGTAACGATAGTCTGGGACTCGACGGTGGCTTCATCCACCAGTAGTTGCTAGTATGCCTGGGCCAAGTCTAGTTTGCTGAAAACCCATGCCCCAGCTAGAAAGGCTAAGACATGGCTGACCACCAGTACCAGGTACACATGATCCTGGATTGCCTTATTCAGGGTACAAAATCTGCACAAATTCTGATATCCCCATTTGGCTTCACTGGGGTGACTATGGGGGTCTCCCACCGGGCATGTGTCACGGGTTCCAGCACCCCCTGTTCTACAAGGTGGTCTAGTTCTGCCTCGATTTTGGACTTTAGTGTGAACAGGGGCTGCCTGGCCTTTATACGAATGAGCCTTACCATGTGGTCTAGTTCTAGCGTAACCAGGGGTCCAGAGTACCAGCTGAGCATGCCATCGAACAACCTTGGGAACTCATCGCATACCAAGTTAAAGTCTTCTGGCTATACTAGATTTATGGCCATCACCCCAAAACCCAGTGGCCCAAACCATGAAAGTCCCAACAGGCTCGTGTGCCTCCCTTCCACCACCAGCAAGTCTAACAGTCTGTCAAAGTCCTTAGTACTGCACCCTGAACTTTCCCCATCCCCTGATGGCCACTGGGTTCTTTTGGAAGTCCCGCAGTGTCAGGCCCCATGGCTTTTTCAGGAGGGGTCCCCCCTTTGGGCAGAGCTTCTGAAGAGTTTCTGCTGAGATTATAGAGAAAGACGAACCTGTGTCTAACTCCATTCTACAGGGGGACCCCTCTATTAACACATTAGCATGCATTTTGTTGGGGGTGTCTGGAGGAAAGTTCATTACCTGGTGCTGCTGCTGGTTGACAGTTAGGGTATGTAGATCCGTTGACCCCTGGTGGGTGGTTGTCTTCCGTCACATTCCTTGGGAACGGCAGGCTCGAGCAATGTGTCCTTGTTTGCCACAGTACCGGCAAACGGCGTTGCAAAAATGGCAGGCCCTTCGTTCATGCGCCTCTCTGCAGCTGGCACAGGATGCTGAGGTGGCTTGCTTCTCGGGAGGTGCAGTTGCTGATGCCAGGGGTCATGGATTCTGCCCAGCCGGGTGGCGTACCTGCAAGACTTCCTCCTTGTCCGATGTGTCGGAGGCCAGGGATGCCTTTATGAAGTGGACCGCCCGGCCGCAGAGCTCTTGGTATGATTTCTCGTACACCATGGCTTCCTTTAAAGCCTTGTCCAGGGTCATGTCATCATGGCTAGTGAGCTTGTGGCGCAGCTTGGTTTCCCAGAGGCCCATGACAAACTGGTTCATCAGTGTGTTGCTGAGGTTGGGGAACTCGCATTGGGTGGCCACTCGGTGAAGGCCCACCAGGAAGTCGGTTGCGGTTTCGTCGAATCCCTGGAGGTGTGCAAAGAAATCGATTCACTCAACTATTTTTGTTGGTTTTGGTGCAAAGTGATCCATGAGCGCCTTCTCCAGCACTGCAAATGTGGCCTCTCTCGTAGTCTTCGGAACTATCAGATCTTTTAGTAGCCGGAGTATGTCGATTCCACAGGAGCTTAGCCTTAGGGATTTCTTCTTACACTCATCTGTGATGTCATGGAAGTTGACATAGTGTTCCAGGCATTCAATCCATGTTTCTCACTGCTCAGGATGGGCAGCATCGAATTCTGGGATATTTGCAGCCATTACTCGGGCCCCACGTGGCAGAGGGTTGCTAGGAGCAGCGCAAGGCGCAATGACCGGAGAAAAGGTGTGCAATGCTGGACCCAGAGTCAGCGGTGCGGGGTGCGGCGTTCTGGAGGTCGGTGCTCGTGTTGGCATGGGAGTCTGGTTTGATCATTCATATCCCACCTTCATCACCATTATAAAGTACGGAGGCTGATGCATTGAGGAGTGATTTCAGCTCATACTTAATTAGGTTACAGGATAACTGGAGATGCTTAGTCTGGCCCGAGGCCAGTTTATATCCCCATGTAAACTACCCCCACACCTGTGATACGCTATTTACAGTGCACTGGAGTCCCATAGGTCCCTTTTCGGATCCTAGCCCTCTGATAGATGTGTGCTAGGATCCGTTCAGGCTATTGTCTCTATGAGTGAAGTTAGGGCCCTTCGCAAGGCCACATGCGGACCCAACCGCATGTGTGGTCGTACTCGGTACACAACACCCCCTAAGTTATAAGCAGAAGGGGCAAAGGGGGTTGATTTTACAGATACCAAAAGCAGGTGTCTCTTTCACAAGTGCACTTCTTTCTACTAACGTCTAACTTGGGGGGGGGGGAGATTGCCAGCCATTGGCTTTTTAAAGAAATCCTGTCTGAAACTCTTTTAATGTAATCTTATAGTGGCTGACAATAAAAAAAAACAAAACTTTACACTGAAAGCTCTACATTTGCCACTCTTTCTTGTAGTGGTCTGTTGTTTCCTTTAACAAAGTAAGGAAGACTTTCTTTGCACAACCCACCCCTCCCCCACTCTAAAGTATCTGATGATAGTTTGTTTATTTTCCAAAAAAATAGAAAGCTCTCTATGTGTGATTATATGTGATGAATCAATCATCCCGTTTCTATGAGACTCTCTGTCAAAGAGCATCTTCTCCTATGCAAACCTCCCATTGCTTTTAGACAGCTGCAGAGATCCTGCTTTAAGTCCCATCCCACAGGAAGTCCTGATTGGCTTCCATGTGCAGCTGGGCTTTCTTAATAATGGCCCCAGAACTCTAAAATGCCCTGGCCCATGGAATGCCTCCGGCCCATGACTATAAGCTTACATTAGCCTTTTATAAAGTTCTTTAATTTCTTACCCTGACATCCTTGCCATTGTTTTTATGGTGAATTGTTTGTGTTATCTAATGTTGTTTTCATTGTTTACTCTGTTTTCTGCTTTGTGAAGTGTCTGAAAAAAAATACATTTTGTAGACTTTACTGGATACTACCAAGATACTACCCATAGCATTTGTATCTCATTCTGAAATATGTATGTAGCTGACAGCGCACTCAGAAATAAAGAAACCACTGGAAACATCTTGAGTATTTCCAAACTATGACGGGTCTTTCATAATCTCAAAAATACTTTCAGTTCTTCTTTTTTTGTGAATGTACTTTTCCTGTGAGATTCACAGTGTCCAGATGTCACTTTCTAACAAGATTTAAACAACAGCAACAGCATTACAAAAGAAGACAGGGCAGCTGCTGCCCAAAACCTATTCCTTGGGGAAATTTGCCCCATTGTTCCCAATGGACTTCTGTCAAGTTAAGCAGTATAAAACTTTATACTTAGGCTGTCATACACTTCTATTTAGTTTCATAATTCTGGGTTATTAATCTCTCATTGGAAAGTGAGTATTTTTCCTGCTTCTTGGCATTTCTCTGGCTTTCTTCAATCTTTCTCAAACCTGCTTTGATGCAAACTTTTGCAAAAGATCATCACAAAGTCTGGACGTCTGCTGTATGAGTAGGGACGTTCCTGTTTTCCCAATCTCACCCACATGGCTGCTATCTTCCCTGCCATTGTCCCCATGGAGGCCATTTCTACCTCCTGACACTTTTTTGATTTTGTTTTAATTATCAACTTGATGTCATCATGGCATTATAATGCTACAACACTCTAAATATCAGGTTCTCTAAATTTCCAGCTTTCATTTTTGAAAGTATCTAGCTTCTCTCACTGTGGGAAGACATATCTTTGCAATCAAAGGGGCTAAAGACGTGCAGAGCATTCAGACTACCTGATACACAGGTTGTTGTTACACTATAATGATATAACAATATTATGATGGACCATCAAAGGTTAATGCCTAACAGAGCCTGAGAACCTTTGAGTGACAGACAATGCTCCCTCTAAGCTGTGGAGTCTTGAGAGCAAAAATTCTGCTTTGTGAGCTATTGACATTAAAGTTGTGAGCGAGCGATTTGACTAATGCATAAATTGATTTGCTCTGGAGCCATCCTTCCTGAGCTAAGACAACAATGTGTGAGCCAGAAGCTAAAAAACTGTGAGCCAGCTCACACTAACTGAGCTTAGAGGGAATACTGGTGACAGGCTGTTCAAATGGAATTCTGTTGAGAGAGACAGTTAAGGAATGAGAGTTGGGAACCAACAGTTGAAGAAGAGACAGTTAAGCACTGACCGTGTACTACAAAGGAGGCTGAGTGGATCAAGGAGGTTCCTCATTCCAGCCGCAAAAGGGAAAAAACTTCTAGCAAAGAGGAGTGATCCCTAGTTTTTGTATAAAGAAGGACTTTGAGAACTTGATTGTCTGTTCCTGCCTTCTGACCTTTGTTGTTGTTGTTCAGTCGCACAGTCGAGTCCGACTCTTTGCGACCCCATGGACCAACTCCCTCCAGGCCCTCCGGTCTTCCGCCATCCTCTGAAGTTTGCTCAACTTCATGTTCGTTGCATCGATGACACTAACCATCTCATCCTTTGCCGTCCCCGTCTTCTTTGACCTTCAATCTTTCCCAGCATCAGGGTCTTCTCCAGTGAGTGCTCCCTTCTCATTTGGTGGCCAAAGTATTTGAGCTTCAGTTTCATTATCTGGCCTTCCAGGGAACAGTCAGGGTTGATTTCTTTGAGGATTGACTGATTTGTTCTTCTTGCAGTCCAAGGGACTCTCAAGAGTCTTCTCCAGCACCATAGTTCAAAAGAATCTATTCTTCGGCGCTCGGCCTTCCTTATAGTCCAACTCTCACAGCCATACATGACTACTGGGAATACCATTGCTTGGACCATGCGTATTTTTGTTGGCAGGGTGATGTCTCTACTTTTTATCATGCTGTTTAGGTTCGCCATCGCTTTCCTCCCAAGGAGCAGGCGTCTTTTAATTTCATGACTGCTGTCACAGTCTGCGGTGATCTGGGATCCCAGGAACGTGAAGTCTGTCACTACTTCCACGACTTCCCCTTCTATTTGCCAAGGAGTGATGGGGCCGGATGCCATGATCTTAGTTTTTTTGATGTTGAGCTTCAAGCCCACTTTTGCGCTCTCCTCTTTTACCCTGAGCAAGAGGCTCTTTAGGTCCGCTTCACTTTCTGCCATTAGAGTGGTATCGTCTGCATATCTGAGGTTGTTGATCTTTTCCCCAGCAATCTTAATTCCCGCTTGTGATTCATCCAGGCCAGCATTTCGCATGATGTACTCTGCATATATATTAAATAAGCAAGGCGACAATATACATCCTTGTCGTACTCCTTTTCCTATGCTGAACCAATCAGTTGTTCCATATCCGGTTCTAACTGTCGCTTCTTGGCCCTTATACAGGTTTCTCAAGAGACATGTGAGGTGGTCTGGTACTCCCATCTCTTTAAGGACCTGCCATAGTTTGTTGTGATCCACACAGTCAAAAGCTTTAGCATAGTCAATGAAGCAGAAGTAGATATTTTTCTGGTACTCTCTTGCTTTCTCCATAATCCAGCGAATGTTGGCAATTTGATCTCTAGTTCCTCTACCTCTTCGAAACCCAGCTTGTACTTCTGGTAGTTCTCTATCCACGTACTGTTGAAGCCTAGCTTGTAGGATCTTGAGCATGACCTTGCTAGCGTGTGATATGAGTGCAATTGTGCGATAGTTTGAACATTCCTTGGCGTTGCCCTTCTTTGGGATTGGAATGTATACTGACCTTTTCCAATCCTGTGGCCACTGTTGCGTTTTCCAAATTTGCTGGCAAATGGAGTGCAGAACTTTAACAGCATCCTCTTCTAAGACTTTGAATAGCTCAGCTGGGATACCATCACCTCCACTAGCTTTGTTGTTAGTAATGCTTTCTAAGGCCCATTTAACTTCACATTCCAGGATGTCTGGCTCGAGGTCAGTGATTATACCGTCGTGGTTGTCAAGGACATCGAGGTCTTTCTTGTATAGTTCTTCTGTGTATTCTTGCCATCTTTTCCTAATCTCTTCTGCTTCTGTTAGGTCCCTACCGTTTTTGTCCTTTATCATGGCCAGCTTTGCATGGAACGCTCCCTTGATTTCTCCAACTTTCTTGAAGAGATCTCTAGTCCTTCCCATTCTATTGTTTTCTTCTATTACTTTGCACTGTTCATTCAGGAAGGCCTCCTTATCTCTCCTTGCTGTTCTCTGGAAATCTGCGTTCAGTTGGGTAAATCTTTCCTTTTCGCCTTTGCCTTTCGCTTTCCTTCTTTCCTCTGCTATTTGTAAAGCCTCATCAGAAAGCCACTTTGCTTTCTTACATTTCTTTTTCTTTGGGATGGTGGTGATTGCTGCCTCCTGTACAATGTCACGAACCTCCGTCCATAGTTCTTCAGGCACTCTATCTATCAAATCCAGACCCTTGAATCTATTCTTCACCTCTACTGTATATTCATCAGGGATGTGATCTAGGTCAAACCTGAATGGCCTCATGGTTTTCCCGATTTTCTTCAGTTTAAGTCTGAATTTTGCAATGAGTAGCTCATGATCTGAACCACAGTCAGCTCCAGGTCTTGTTTTTACTGACTGGATAGAGCTTCTCCATCTTTGACTGCAAATTATATAGTCAATCTGATTTCGGTGTTGCCCATCTGGTGATGTCCATGTGTAGAGTCGCCTCTTAGGTTGTTGGAAAAGGGTGTTCGCTATGACCAGTGTGTTCTCTTGACAAAACTCTGTTAACCTTTGCCCTGCTTCATTTTGCTTTCCAAGGCCAAACTTGTCTGTTATTCCAGTTACCTTTTCACTTCCTACTTTAGCATTCCAGTCCCCTATGATGATGAGGACATCATTTTTTGGTGTTAGTTCTAGGAGGTGTTGTAGGTCTTCATAGAACCGGTCCACTTCAGCCTCTTCTGCATCAGTGGTTGGGGCATACACTTGAATTACTGTGATGTTGAATGGTTTGCCTTGGAATCGGACAGAAATCATTCTGTCATTTTTGAGATTGTATCCCAGTACTGCCTTTTGCACTCTCTTGTTGACTATAAAGGCCACACCATTTTTTCTACGAGATTCCTGGCCACAGTAGTAGATATAATGGTCTTCTGAGTTAAAGCGTCATATCTTTTAGCCTTTTAATACTGTCCATGGGGTTTTCTTGGCAAACATACTGGAGTGGGTTGCCATTACCTTCTCCAGGTGGATCACGCTTGGTCTGAGTTCTCTGCTGTGGCCTGTCTGTCTTGGGTGGCCCCTCACGGCATAGCCCACAGCTTCACTGAACTACACAAGCCCCCTCGCCACGACAAGGCAGTGATCCATGAGGGGGTCCTGACCTTTACAGGCCAGTAAAACTCAGAAACCTATGCTTGAGTGTTTAAGCAGAAACTGAAAAGAAAGCCTCTCTCCTTAAAGTTTTAACGACCTTGTTGAATAGCAGAAACATTTACTTGTTGCCAAGTCTGTACAAATGCAAAGTTAAAGTAAAGGTTTTTTAAAATTATTATTATTATCTGTTCACCTCAGACATCCTACACCTGATTCCACCTGATCTTTTCTCCTCCAAGTTATATAACTTGGTCCATTCTAGGATCCTAGCAAGCTATTGTTATGCATCCTCAAGCTAAGTCTTTTTGCAAGTACAGTTCAGGCTCAATACATAACAGTCTGCCATTTAGGAAGGTGACTTTGTCTCTTCACTCAGTTCCCTGGGTTGGGCCAGCATCTCTCTCTAAATATATAAAATAGAGCATCTGGGTGGAACAGCCATAAACAAACAAATAAGGACTGCAATCACACATACAATTAGCCGCGCCATAGGCACGAATGCCGGGTGGATTTAAAGGGTGCAATCAGGCGCAAACATCTGGGAAGCATCACGCACCTGTCGGCAACCTGTTTTGCTCCACTGCAGAAGCAGAGTAAAAATACACTAGGGAAAGTCCAGTAGCAAACAGGTTGCTATGGGCCAGGAACGAACTTTCCCCTGTGTGATCGGTCCAGCACGCTCCAATAGCATCAGGATGGTCTGATCAGGCCATCCCAACTCCATGCCGTTGTTTTTTTCCACGTTTCAGTATGTGTTATATACTGATACAGTTCCTTGCTACACAGGGCGGCCAGAGTAAAGGGGAGATAGGGGTAGAATACAATAGACGATCGAGATCCTGGCCGTAACTTATCGGGATGTGAGGTGTGTGTAAATAACCTATTGTTGGGAGTGGGTGTGTTTGGAGTGTGCCATTTGATGGGAATATAAGCAGGGCTGTGGCCCTGCCAGAGTTGTCTTTAGTTTGAGTTATGCACAATAAATTATGAGCTGATCACTATTCGCGTGTCAAACCCAGTATATTTCAGTATGCGCATCATCGCACACTGCATAGGGAGCACTCAGTGCAGAGATTTGAATCATCGATCCCTCTTTGAAGTGCACAGGAAACATGTGGCAAGCCCCCCCCCCAATTCACCCGTGGTTGCATCTGATCACGCAGTGGCGGGCTGCCCCCGCAGCTCCCAAGGACTGTGCGAAAGCGCAACTGTGAGTCAAATTCCCATGAAGCAAATAGCCTCACTTCCCCCCTGCATTATCTCATGCGTGTGACTGCCACCAAGAAGAAGAAAAGATAAAGGGGCTACTCCACAAGAAAGAAGACAGAAGGGGAAACTTGTGTTTGAGGGAGGGAAGAGGGTGAGATCGTCATAAATATTCAATCACTGCTTGAAAAAAAGACCTGGAAAAGCCCTGGTGGTGTGGGTGGGGGCCCTGCTTTGGGACTGGGGCAGGTAAACTTGCCCTATGGAAGCCCCAGTACTGCTGTGATGTATCAGCAGCTGCAGCAGTAATGGAGAAACTGCACAAACCTGCCTATGTGGAGAATATCTATGACAATGACTCTAGGTTCTCCTCAGGCATAACACAACTATAGTCCTATTAAAGAATTCATTTTTCATCCATTTTACCTTTTTATTACACACAGAGAACATTAACTAACAACAGAATATTAAAAGACCTGCAGTAAATTCTACATTGATAATTATAAGAGAAAACGTTTTCCTTAAGTCTGCTTGTTCCCAGGTACAAAAGAAAAGAGTTTTAGGGTCACAAAGAGTTAATTTTTTATTCAAATGTGTCATGTATATATGTTTATAAAACATATGTCCATGTTCCAATCATCCTAAACATCACTTAGCTGTCCTATTTGTTTGGAGTCACATCATTACCTAGTCTTCTGACACCTAAAATTAAGTGCTCTATATTAATGTGCATACCTTGTTAACACCTTTTTATTACTTTTAATCAGGGCTATTTTTGTGCAGGAATCTGGCTGGTTTCAGAGTTGGCCATGCCCACTACAGCCAAAACCTCTGTGTACGTGGCTACAGAGGGAAGGCCTAGAGAGTAACACACACACACCCCGGCGACTCCAGGACAGGCGGGCCGGGGGGGACTGGAGGGATTTAAATGCCTCTCCGTGTTTTCCCCGGCCTGTCCAAGGGCCAGCTTGGCCGGGCTTCCCGCAGCCAGGGGCACCCGGGCAAGCCAAGGGAAGGCATGGGGTGTGGCCTAATATGCTAATAAATTCCTGCTCTTAACCAAGTTGCCTCTTCGGACTGATGTCTGGCTTCAAGTTTGTCAGTCAAAAAAAGTCCTGCTTTTAATCATGACCGTTTATGATTAAATCTTCATCTTCTGTTGCTGTGATTCTCTACTGCAGAACACATTGCTCTGGCATTAAGGCCCTTTCTGTTCATTAAAGACACCAGTCTTCCATGAGTGGGAACATCTTGAGCTGAAGGAATGCACGCCACAGTGGAGGATCACCTATGCAACAGAGGACAGCACAGAGCGCAAGCAGAAGCCAGAAGAGATCAGCTCTGCTAACTTATACCAATAGCTGATGTAGGATGTACCTTTGGAAAGTAATTAATCATAACTTTAGGAATGTGTCTGGTTCTTAGACCCCAGAAGAGTACCTATATGCCTGAAAAGATCTCTAACTCAAATTGACTCAATTAGAGTCCAGTGATACCTTTAAGACCAGCAAAGTTTTATTCAAGGCATGAGCTTTCATGTGCATGCACACTTTTTCAAATACATTGGAATGGTAGGTAAGGTTCAAACTTATAGACAGCACATAAAAGCTCATACCTTGAATAAAACTTTGTTGGTCTTAAAGGTGCCACTGGTCTCTAAATTTGTTCTACTGCTTCAGACCAACCCGGCTGACCACCTGGATCGATCAAATTGACTCGGCTACTTCCGGCTGCTGTTCTGATCATGCCGATCATGTGGCTGCACTCAATTTTGTTTTGCTGTGCTAAGCGTCTGTTGCTGGGGTCGCCATGAGTTGGCTGCAACTTGAGGGCACTTTACACACACATAATCAAAGGTAGGGACTTGCGAGGACTCATCTGAGGTGGAAAATCCCATCCCTCCCATTTCCCCCCACTCTTTTTACACTTGCTCACCATCGAGCCTCCCGTTGCTTTCTCCTTGTCTTTCCCCCTAATCTACTACCATCACTGCTGCTTTCTACCTTCTCCGGCTCTTTCATAACTAGCAATTTCTCTCCCTCCCTTCAGACACTCCTAACTACTTTCTTTAAATGCCTGGCTGTACAGGGTTGCTAGATTAGCCCAGAGTTCTGACCTGGACCTCATGAGATCTCAGTCCACATTTTTCTTTTGAAACCGTGCTGTGTGTACCCATGAACATACTGCTTCAGAGTCTTAAATTGCACCATTGTTTTTAAACTTCCTAGAATTTTCTGCAAAGTCTGTTTGCTGAGAGGTCTCTCCTTTCTGTAACCGCTGCTGATGTGTGGATTTATTGATCTGTCCTCTGAGGCAAACTTCAGAATTCAATGTATGAGGAATTCTTGACATCTGGACTAGAATATGTTCAATTCATTTGCCATTTTTAGTTTACTCTGGCTGCCCCACCTTGAGTGTTTTCTCTGAGAATAAAATTGTACTGAGTTCAGTGGGATTTCCCTCACAGCAAAGGCTTAGGCTTGCAGTCTTACCTACACAGGGCAGTAAAATGTGCGTACCTTTGCTTTCTTCTTTGCTTAAGGCTTTTGTGCTTGACAGAAACACCACAAATCTTTAGGTGTAGCTGCAGAGAATGTATATTTAGCTTTTCAGTTACAGCTTACTACACCCCATGGTGTTAAAAGAACTCATTTTGTTCATCCTGTTCCTTAATATTTTCTTGTGACCACCTGACTTCAGTGAAACTTGACTAAAGCTGCTGTCATCAGCAAAGTTACAGAATGGAAGCTGTCGAGTACACCGTCCTTACCATGGTATGTATCACCACTCACGCACACACCTCCAGGTATGTTGGGAGGACACTGTAGGGTTGCCAACTCCTCCTTGGGAAATACCTGGAGGATTTGGGGTGGAGCTTGGGGAGGGCCGGGTTTAGGGAGAAAAAGACTTCAGCAGGGTATAATGCCATCTCTTGGCGGTGCACATTCACTCATAGACTGTGTATTTTCATTCTGAAAGAACCAGTAGCCAGTAGGATACTTTTATAATAATGAGCACAGCAGTCTTGTTTTAAGCAGTTGGGTTCTATCATGCCTATGTATCCTTCTTCTTGTTTTTATTTTTATTATTAAATGTATGTGATGCCTTCAGAGTGCAAGAAAACAGGTCCCTGCCTTGAGCTGCTTACAGTCAACAGTTTGACATAGAGGGACAATGGGGGAGGCGAGGAATTATAAAAGGAAGACTATCAATTCATTCCTTTTGCATGTACTTAAGCTTAATATCAGAAGAGAAAGGGAGCTAAAGGGCTGCACCACAAGAGCTTCATGGAGAAGGTAGGTTGTAAGGAGGAATATGAAGGGGAGGGGAGGCATCATGCAGATTTTTGGAGAGGCAGCTGCAGATCTAAGGAGCAGCAAAGGAGAGAAGGCAGAGTTGTTTGAGGAAGTGGGAGACCTTCAGAAAGCTGAAGGTAGTGGAGCTGGAAGAGTGAAGGTCTGGGGCAGGGACTGCAAACAGATAACCACACCTTAAAAAGGATATTATAGCTTTGGAAAAAGTGCCGAAAAGGGCAACTCGAATGATAAAAGGGTTGGAACACGTTCCCTATGAGGGAAGGTTAAGGCGTTTAGGGCTCTTTAGCTTGGAGAAACGACGACTGAGGGGTGACATGATAGAGGTTTATAAGATTATGCATGGGAAAGAGCAGGTAGAGAAAGAGGTACTTTTCTCCCTCTCTCACAATACAAGAACTTGTGGGCACTCCATGAAATTGCTGAGCGGTCGGGTTAGAACGGATAAAAGGAAGTACTTCTTCACCCAAAGAGTGATGAACACATGGAATTCACTGCCACAGGAAGTGGTGGCGGCTACAAGCATGGACGGCTTCAAAAGGGAGTAGATAAGCATATGGAGCAGAGGTCCATCAGTGGCTATTAGCCACAAGGTATAGATAGGGACTCTGGGGCAAGTGATGCTCTGTCATCTTGGTGCTTGGGGGGTCAACAGTGGGATGGCTTCTAATGTCCTGGCCCCACTGGTGGACCTCCTGATGGCACTGGTATTTCTGGCCACTGTGTGACACAGAGTGTTGGACTGGATGGGCCTTTGGCCTGATCCAACATTGGCATCTCTTATGTTCTTATGTTCTTATAAGGGGCAGCAAGTTCATGGAGGACTCTTACAGCTGGATACTGGAGTGGCCAGGAGGACAATGAAAATATTAGAGATGGTCGTCACATGGCCAGAACAATGAGAGGAGTGAAAGGTTTTGTCACCAGAGCACTGAATAGAGTGGAGGGGAACACTGGGAGCAGAAAGCATAAGGAAAGACCAACAAGCAGGAGGCTGCAGTAGTCAAGGTGAGAAGGGACCAGAGTGTGAACCAAGAGAGGGGCTATGACTCAGTGGCAGAGCATCTGTTTAGCACACAGGAGCTCCCAGGTTCAATTCCTGGCATCTTCCATTAAAAGCATCAGGATTTAGGTGATGAGAACAAACTTAACCTGAGACTCTGGAGAGCTCCTGCCAGTTTGAGTAGACAATACTGATCTTGATGGACTAATGGTCTAATTCTGCATAAGGCACACAAACAGGAACAATGTGTTAGTTGTGCATTTAAATCTTCCCTCTGTTTTGCTCAGCATGTTCAGCATGTCATGACTCTTTGCCTTTGCAATATTACAAACTTATGACGTTCATTTGTCTACTAAGTGAACATATGGAAGAGCCATAAATGTGTAATCCTGCAAAGGCAAAGAGTCATGACATGCTGAACATACTGAACAATACAGAGAGAAGTGAGAAATGCACAACTAACACTTCTTGCCTATTTGACAGAATGGATGACGTTGGTTCCTTCAATGGATATATGAGGAAGGGAAGTTCAGATTGGATTCATGTAAAGTTCTTTCTTGGAAATTAGTGGGGGGGGGGTTGGGGGGGGTGGTCAACAGCGTAGCAAAAAATATATATATATAGTATCTGAAGACGTTGCTGAAAACCTGCTAACTTAAATCTGTCTTCGTTACAAGGAGATTTTGTTGAGGCCTTTGTGCATTTCAATGTCTTTCTTTTTGCTCCTGAATTTCCTCCTTCTCATCCAGCAGTCTTTCCAGATATCAGGTAAGTTACTTCTGTTAGCTCACCAGTAAAGGAATGGCATCCTCCCTAACTAGCTAATATAAAACTGACTACTGAAAGTTTAAAAAATAGCATTATTAAATTGAATTTCTGTGAGATATTTCAGAGACAAGGAAATGATGGATTGCATGTTTCAGTTGCATACATCAATTAAAAAACAGGTTAATGGTGCGATAAGCAATGCCAAAGACCCTTTTACAGTACTGATTTTATGGCTGCAAATAAAAGGGTTTCCTTCTTTTTTTAATCAATAAGCCAATCTAATAACTATGCTTTTACTATACCTAACTAAAAAGGAATCTTTCCAAAAGTATTTCTAGAAGTATCTGGAGTTTTATAATTATGTAAACACTGGTGTTAATAGCTTGCATGTCCATATCTTCTCTAGCTATAGAATAAGAAATAATATAAGCACTGTGCACTACTTTCTCCTGCTCCATTGTACTGTCTTTAATTCTGAAGTCTGGTATCTTCTTCCTGTCAGATATTCCCATATAGGAGGCAATGAGGCACCTTCTCATAATATTACTTGTGACTTTAATTTTACAGAGGATGATACTTTTCTGATAAACTATGAGAAACATAATCTTTGTATGCAACCCAGCGAAACTTCTGTCATCTCACTTGGCAAATGCAATCAGGATAATAAGATCCAAAAGTTTAAATGGACTTCCAGTCAGCAAATACTGAACATGGGACTGAAGTTATGCTTGGGAGCATCATTAGACTTCAGCCAACTTGAATTCTCCTCCTGCAATCAGACCAGTGAGCTTCAGAAGTGGGCATGTGTCAATGATACCTTTCCTGCAATCAGAGGACAAAACCAGTTTTTGTCTTATGGTGCTGGACATGTCCAGTTGAATAATGCACATGATGTCAAAGCAACCTGGAAGATTGATGGAACCAAAGACAAACTGTGCACTAAAGGCTTTGAAGGTAAATTTCAGAGGGCTTGTTTTCAGTGTTCAACTGAGCATCCTATTAACCATGTTGAATCCCCTGCATTTAACCGTGCTGCAACTTCACCTGCAGGAGACTGGGGGGGGGGGACATTCAGGACAGAATAAACAGTCTGGCCAAGTGATGTATCTTCATCCTACTTCTTTCAATTAATTTAAAAAAAAAATAATTGGAAGGGAATCAAGGAAATTCAGAAATGTGTAAGTGATGTGAAGATGTCATGTTTTTTTTCCCCTGGGCCAATTTCCTTAAAAACCAAGTTATAAGGATAACAGACAAGAAGACTTTCTCATTCACTTCAGTGGAAGGTAACATAGACAGCATACATGCAACGAAATGTGAGCCCCAAATGGGTGCTTCCATTGAAGTGAACAATGGCACCCTTGGAGTGGTGGACTGAGGACTTTGTGACATTTCTGTATTAATGATACTATTTATTTCACTTTGTCTAAAGCTCAGTTTACCATAGAAGGCAATTCCAATGGAGCCCCCTGTGTATTCCCATTCAAGTATAAGAATGAGTGGTATGTTGAATGCACAACAATAGACAGTGAAAATCTACAGCCTTGGTGTGGAACAACTGCTGATGTGGATAAAGACTCTTTAACTGGATATTGTCCAGTAAAAGGTAAAACTCTTTCAATGCTTTGCTTCTACCCTTTAATCTGCCATCACACACTTGATGCTTGGAAGAGTAGGTTTCCTCTCTCGCCCCAGTTTCATTCATTCTCTCTCCCTTCTTCATGACAGAGGTCCACTTGTGGCTAGACTGCTTGGCTACAAGTACAATATAAAATTAAATGCAGAGTGGTGGTGGTGGTGGTGGTGAAGTTCTGATGCTAGAAATGGTTTAGAATAATTAAAATCATCATGGTACAAGGAGTGCTTCTTTAGGATGAGCTTCATGGCCACATCATTCAAAATTAGATGTAAAGGCTTCCTTTCGTAGTTGCTCACCACCAGTTCAGACCCAATCAGTATCCGTGAGAATATGGGATGTTTTGACCAATCATTGCCTCTCCTGTTGCCCTGTTTGGAGAGATCCTTTAGGAAATCCTCACTGCCATTTGGCTTTTCACTATCCTCAATATTTTTACTTCATCCACTGAACTACCCATAGATGATACAGATAATAAATGAACAAACTTAATAGCACTGATCCCAAGGCAAATGCCTGGGAGATCCTATTGCTTATTCCTTGCATAATATCAACTGTTTACTCAGACTCTCCGATTCTAGTTCTTTAAGCAGTTTACAAGTTATGGGGCTCCTGCCCCTTGTGTCATTTTTCTGTTCCAAACAGTACTTGGAGGAGGTATTCTTTGTCCCATCAGGAGACTGCACATGCAAACATCAGTATATGTGCAGCCACCCAGTAGGGCAAATAACAGCCCCAGCAGAATTTTTGGTCAGGAAAACAATGGGGGGGGGGAGTGGGAGCATCTTCTTCCCCTGCACAGTGGTCTTGACCAAAACTGGGGTCTTGTGGCACTTTCACAGCGATTTCTGGTTGGGTGGGCCAGCAGCTGTTGTACGGCTGCTGGTTCCACTGGAGAACATATCACAAACGTCACATCTCGTTCAGCCCCAATCCTCATACTAACAACTAGACTGGGCTGAGTAAAAAGCCAGAGAAATTTGCTATCTCCAGAGAGACTCCTTCCTAGTATACGTTATATTAATGATGTTCCAACAGCAGTTTTGAACACTAAAGATATGTAAAAACACAGTGAGTAATTTTAGAGTGATGGGACATTACATTCTATACATTCTTTTTCTAATTTGAACTCACATAAGAGATCCTTCACATAGTGCAGTCTTGGGGTTCACAGTCTGCAATATTTAAACTGATCCACAATGTATCTAAATCAGCATTAATCAAGATTCATGTGACTTTCCCCCCCACATGCCATGCAGGTGCTCTCCCACTGAGCCACGCCCCCTTCCCAGTTTTGTGAATGGCTCATGTTCAGATTGCTTTCTTGTTGGCAGAACTTTTATGTTAAACTAGTATGAAGCTCTGGTGTTGTGGGGGGGGGGGCCTCCAGGTTTCCCTATTGCACTATTTTGCAGGCAGAAAAGGCTGTGGTGGAACATGGTTTCCCCTTCCTTGGGCTCCCCATGTCCTCTAGTTTGGTGTAGTGGTTAAGTGCGCAGACTCTAATCTGGGAGAACAGGATTTGATTCCCCACTCCTCCACTTCCACCTGGCTGGATGACCTTGGGCAAGCCGTAGTTCTGATAAGAGCTGTTCTTGAAAAAGAGCAGTTTCTGTCAAGAGCTCTCTCAGCCCCACCCACCTCACAGGGTGTCTGTTGTGGGGAGGGGAAGGGAAAGGAGTTTGTAAGCCGCTCTGAGACACCTTTGGGTTGTGAAGGGCGGGGTATAAATCCAATCTCTTCTTCTCCTTCTCCATCACATGATTGTAAAACCCATGGGGCTGAAAAAAGTGGCAAAGCCCCCCCCCCATTGTTTCCACTATTTATTTATTTAATTAATTAATTCCTACCCCACCCTCCCCACAAATGGGCTCAGGGCGGCTTACAAACAAGGGCATCATGTGCCAATACATAAAAACAGAATAAAAACGAACAATTTTACATAATAAAGTGCTCAATGCTGTTTATCTTCAATTAAAGCAAGATGGTGTCCTGAGGATATTACACAAGTCCCAGTTCAGAGGTACAGATCCATTGTATTACTGTAGTTCGATCTTCATAAAGGGCCATCCCCGTTGTTACCAGGGATCGTTGGTGATGGTGGTAGTGGTAGAGGCCAGTGTTCCCTCTAAGCTGAGTTAGTGTGAGCTAGCTCACAGTTTTTTAGCCTCCAGCTCACACATTTTTGTCTTAGCTCAGGAAGGATGGCTTCAGAGCAAACTAATTTATGCAGGAGCCCAATTGCTCACTCACAACTTTAATGTCAATAGCTCACAAAATAGAATTTTTGCTCACAAGACTCCAGAGCTTAGAGGGAGCATTGGTAGTGGTAATCAAAAGCCTGGCAGAAGAGCTCCATCTTGCAGGCCCTGTGGAACTGTGAAAGGCCCCGCAGGGCCCTGGTCTCCTCCGGGAGCTCATTCCACCCTGGTTGCAGCAAGCCAGGCCTCCCTGGGGCCTGGGATCACTAACCGATGTTGTGCCCCCGACCATAGTGCCCTTAGGGGTATGTGTGGGGAAAGGTGTTCCCTTAGGTATGTCAGACCCTGGCCATATGGGGCTTTAAAGGTCAAAACCAGCACTTTGAAGCACACCCGGTACGCTATTGGCAGCCAGTGCAATGCTTTCAGCACAGGCTGAATGTGCTCCTATTTAGGGAGACCCATTAAAAGCCTGGCTGCAGTGTTCTACACTAACTGCAGCTTCCGGATTTGCGACAAAGGCAGCTCCATGTAAAGAGCATTACAGTAGTCTAATCTTGAGGTGACCATCACATGGATCACTGTAGCCAGGTCGTTGTCATGCCTGTACCCGCCTGGTCGTTGTCATGCCTGTACCCGCCTGGGAGGTCTGAAACTGAGGACTCCATTCCTTTAACATCATCAGAAGCATGAGAGTCCTCACCAAACTGTATTAACACTATATCCAGATAATATATTGCTAACAAGTAAGTGTTTTTGCTTTTCTACAAGGTCTTTGAAACTTTGAGGAGAGAGGCTTTCTTTTCAGTTTCTGCTTAAACACTCAGGCATAGATTCCTGAGTTTCACTGACTCTTAAAGTTTAGAAAGCAGGAACATAGAACCAAGGTTTGGACAGTTTTTCAGGGATTGTGGAATTCTACCTAATTAGAGACAGAGGAAAAAAAGATCTCCAGTTTTATGATCAATTAAAATTCTTCTTTGTACCATGGACACATGCTTAAAATATCACTTAGAAAAGTTGTATATAAAATATCAATATGATCAAATCCTTCTGGACTTGGATTTACCATGGGGCGCTGCTATCAGAGAGACCAGGTGAATTTTCTTGAACTGGTAGCCACTCCTCAGAGTCCCTTCTTTAACTTTTCCCTCAATATTCCAATCCCCACAGCTCATCTTTTCCTTGACAAAAAAGTTTAGTTCACATGCCAGGTCTCTCACTTCATCCTTCTCAGAGACAGTAAGCCTTGCTTCAAAATCATTGAATGTCAGACCAACTTGAAAGATTTTTCTTTAGCATTCTGAGATGGATTGACAATAGTATTATTAAACAATATTTACAGATGACAATGAACACTTTTGGATTAGAAATCATTGGACTGGAAATCAATACCAGATAAATTCTGACTCAGCTCTTACCTGGCTCCAAGCAAGAAAAAGCTGTCAGCAACAGAATGCAGAATTATTAAGCATCACACAACTACATGAACCAACCTACCTGGCAGGTATGACCCTTTTAAAAATGAAGCATATATAAGTGATCAGTCTCTGTGAATATTCTTCTTTTTTGTAGGAAGATATTTTAAAATTAGAATATGTTCATTGGGGGTGGAAGAGATGAGCAGAAATTATATTTAACAGTACCAATAATAAAAATGCAGGTAAGTTTGTAATAACACTAAATCCGGATAATATGTTGCTAACAAGTAAGTGTTTTTGCTTTTCTACAAGGTCTTTGAAACTTTGAGGAGAGAGGCTTTCTTTTCAGTTTCTGCTTAAACATTCAGGCATAGGTTCCTGAGTTCCACTGACTTTTAAAGTTTAGAAAGCAGGAACATAGAACCAAGTTCCCTAAATCCTTCTCTATACACAGACCAGGGATCACTCCTTGTTTCAGAGCTATTTCCCTTTCCAGTGGGCAAGGATTACTGATCTTGACAAGAAGCTCTATCCCTTTTTGGATTGAATGGGGATCCACTGTGATCCACTCACTCCTTCAGCCTCTTTCCCAGTCTGCAGTCAGTGCTTAACTGTCTCTTCTTCAATTGTCAGTTCCCAACCACCATTTCTTAACTGACTGTCTCCACAGAATTATGTTTCAACAGCCTGCCATTCAGACTCTGGGAGATATTAACCCTTGACCATCTATCACAACTGTCTTTAGTGTTCTCTATGAAGCAGGAAGGTTTTTGCAAAGTGTGCCTAGAGGAGCCGCCGCCACCACCCCATCTGGGATAGGCTGGGAAGTTTGCTGGGCGGGGCTCCAAATCAGGCTCTGGTGGAAGCGGCGTCGGGGGAATCCCATTCCCCAGTGAGGCTTGGGCTGGTCCGCAAGATTGATTTTTCTGAGAAAACCACAAGAAGAAAAGATGCAAGCTAAACTGAAAGCCTATGACAGTGATGGCGAGCCTTTTACAGACCGAGTGCCCAAACTGCGACCCAAAACCCACTTATTTATCACAAAGTGCCAACACGGCAATTTAACCTGAATACTGAGGTTTTACTATAGAAAAAACAACTCATACATTAACTTAAGATGATCCAAATAAAGTAAGGAAAGCAATCCCAAATGCTTTCATTTACTTAAAATTATTTGGCAGAGAATTCAACACTTTAATGATGGTATGGGCCTGGCTGGGGCAATGGCACGCGTGCCCACAGAGAGGGCTCTGAATGCCACCTCTGGCACCCGTGCCATAGGTTCACCACCACTGGCCTATGAGATCCTTTTCCATACAGCCGTATAAAATGACTGAAAATGTAGCCCTCTGGTAGGGCCATGAACCTAAAACAAATGTATGTTTCTGTACTAATGTTTGGAGTAGGAGGTCTACTCCTTTTCATGTATCTACAAGCCTGGATTGATGAACAATATGCAGACCCACTTAGGTAGTGCAAGTGCCTGAAGATTTGTTGTTTTGACTACTGACCGCCCTGGAATCATCGAGAAAAAACTGGAGGTGCCATTGGATGCTACTGGGCATGGGACACTGAGCCCAAGCGTCCAGACTAATCCACCCAGAACCACTGAGGCAAAGGAAGGAAGGAAGACCAAACAGGATCGGATTGTTACTGACATACGTATACAACTACTGATTATTACTGGCTGCTTAAACTTATAGGAATTAGGTTTTAGACAATTAATTGGGGGGTGTAAAGGTAAAGGTTCCCTTGCTCGAAAGCCAGTTGAATCTGACTCTAGGGTTGCGGCACTCATCTCCATTTCAAAGCTGAAGAGCCAGCGCTGTCTGAAGACATTTCCGTGGTCATGTGGCCGGCATGACTAAACACCATAGCGCACGGAACGCTGTTACCTTCCCACTGAAGTGGTACCTATTTATCTACTTGCAATTTCTTGCTTTCAAACTGCTAGGTTGGCAGGAGCTGGAACTAGAGACGGGAGCTCACTCCGTCAATTGGGGGGTAGCTATTTATTTATTTTTTATTTATTTTTAGATTTATATCCCACCCTTCCAAATGGCTCAGGGCAGCTAACATATGGCAGTGCCGGATTAAATAGATAAAATACAATAAAACAACGATGAATAACCACAATAAAACCCATAAAATATTTAAGGTGCTCTGATGTCATCCTACATATGAATCATCCAAGATGGGAACAATAATCCCAATTCGATGGCCAGCTGTCTCAATAGCGAGGTCTCCAGCGACGATGTTCTGCGCACTTCTGCCAGGTGATGCATACCTCCCATAATAGGGGTAGATGATGGAACAATACCACGGTGGTGGAATAGTGGTGGTGGTGGCTCCTACTCAAAAGCCTGGCGGAAGAGTTCCATCTCGCAGGCCCTGTGGAACTGCACAAGGTCTCACAGGGCCCGGATCTCCTCCGGGAGCTTGTTCCACCAGGTAGGAGCCGCCACCGAAAATGCCCTGGCCCTAGTAGGGGCAAACTTAATGTCTCAGGGGCCTGGGACTTCCAGAAGGTGGAGACTCCCTGATCGTAGTACTCTTGAGGGACCATACGGGGAGAGGCGGTCCCTCAGGTAAGCCGGACCCTGGCCATTTAGGGTTTTAAAGGTAAGAACCAGCACTTTGAAGCGAATCTGGTATGCTATCAGCAGCCAGTGCAGTGCTTGCAGCACAGGCTGGATGTGGTCTCGCCTAGAGAGGCCCATCAACAGCCTGGCTGCAGCATTCTGCACTAGCTACAGCTTCCGTATTTGCAACACAGGCAGCCCCAAGTAGAGAGCGTTACAGTAGTCTAGCCTTGAGGTGACCGTCGCATGGATCACAGTGGCCAGGTCCTCATGGTCAAGGTAGGGGACCAACTGCCGAGCCAGCAGCAGATGGTAAAAGGCCACCTTGGCAGTGGCTGCCACCTGGGCCTCCATCATTAATGAGGAGTCCAGGAGCACACCCAAACTCGTAACCTCCCGTGCAGGCACAAAAGGCACCCCGTCGAAGGCCAAGAGACGGAGCCCCAACCCCCGACCGGTCCGACTCAGGCCCAAGACCTCCGTCTTTGCTGGGTTTAATTTCAACTGACTCAGTCTGAGCCAACCAGTCACAGCTTGTAGCACCCGACGAAGGTCATCGGGACCGGGATCCGACTGGCCGCCTAACAATAGATAGAGCTGGGTATCATCAGCATATTGATGACACCCAAGCCCACACCTCCGGGCAATCTGGGTGAGGGGGCGCATATAGATGTTGAACAACATAGGGAACAATATAGCTCCCTGGGGCACCCCACACTCAAGGGGGTGCCTTCGGGACCGCTGGTCCCCAGTCGCCACCCTCTGTCCCCGACCTTGAAGAAAAGAGGCAAACCATTGAAGAGCAAGCCCCTGAATCCCCACGTCAGCAAGGCGGCGGGCCAGCAACTGGTGGTCGACCGTGTCAAACGCAGCCGACAGATCTAACAACACCAGTGCCACCACGCCACCTCGATCCTGATGCCTATGGAGATCGTCCATCAGAGCGACCAGCACCGTCTCCGTCCTGTGGCCCGGGCAGAAGCCAGACTGGAAGGGATCGAAGGCGGAAGCCTCATCCAGATCGCTCTGTAGCTGTGATGCCACCGCCCTCTCGATAAGTTTGCCCAAATAGGGCAAATTGGAAACCGGCCGATAGTTGGCCAATTCGGCCAGGTCCAAGGATGGTTTTTTCAAGAGAGGGCGGACCATTGCTTCCTTGAGTGCTCCGGGGAACCGTCCCTCAATGAGGGACTTATTGACAATCTCCCGCAGTGCACCTTGAAACCCCTCATGGCCTGCTTTAATAAGCCAGGAGGGGCACGGATCCAGGTTGCATGTGGTTGGGCGCACCGATACAAGCAACCTGTCAGCTTCCTCCAGGCTGAGTGGGTCAAAACACACTAAACCCGGCACCAAAGACGTGCATGGGGCCTCAAATTCCCTACCTGTTTCAATTGTGGCGGGGAAGTCGAGGCGGAGAGCCAAGACTTTATCTGCAAAATAGCTCACAAATGTCTCACAGCCTAAGTCCAATTCCCTAGCATTATGCCTGCCCTGAGACAGAGCTGTCAAAGACCGAATTACACTAAATAATTGGGCCAGGAGTGAGCTAGCAGATGCAATCGAGGTCGCATAGAAGTCTTTCTTTGCGGCCTTGACTGCTATCTCATAGGAAACGTCCTATAGGATGTTCTTGACACTTCATCACGACCACAGTGCCACCGTATCTCTAGCTGTCTCAGTTCTCACTTCAGCCACCGCAACTCCTGGGTATACCAGGGTGCTCGCCTATCATGAGTGCGGAGAGGGCGCCTGGGAGCGATCTCATCAATGGCTGAGGAGAGGGCGCCTGGGAGCGATCTCATCAATGGCTGAGGAGAGGGCGCCTGGGAGCGATCTCATCAATGGCTGAGGAGAGGGCGCCTGGGAGCGATCTCATCAATGGCTGAGGAGAGGGCGCCTGGGAGCGATCTCATCAATGGCTGAGGAGAGGGCGCCTGGGAGCGATCTCATCAATGGCTGAGGAGAGTCGGCAATTCCAATCCTCCACCAGCTCATCTAATGAACCACCAGGGGGCCTTGGATCCTGCAGAGCCATCTGGAACCGCATTGGGTCCATTTGACTTCGCGGGCGAACCAAAATCAGCTCGCCACTTAAACAGGGTTGGTGTGGAGCATTCAGACGGGCCCTCAGGGCATGGTGGTCCAACCATGGCACTGCCAGGACAGTGATCCGGTCCACTGTGACTCCTGCCGCAAAGATCAGATCGAGCATGTGACCGGCCCAATACGTGGGTGCCAAGACGAACTGAGAGAGTCCTAGTGCCGCCATGGATGACTCTAGATCCACAGCCCGGCTGGAGGTCGTGTCCTCAGCATGGACGTTGAAGTCACCCAAGACAATTAGCCTAGGGTGCTCCAGCACCCAGCCTGATACGGCCTCCAGCAGGGATGGCAGACTATTGGCTGGCGCGTTAGGTGGTCGGTACACCAACCAAATAGCCAAACTCTCCTTAGCCTCCAGCATCGCACCGACACACTCTACGCCCATGATCTCTACCTGCAGGAGCGCCCTGAAGGAGTAAGCCCCCCGAATGAATAAAGCCACACCTCCCCCCCGCCCCCTAGTCCATAATTGATGGAGGACTGAGAACTTCAGCAGGGCAAGTTGAGTGAGAGCTACTGTCTCGCCCTCCCACACCCAGGTCTCGGTCACGCATGCCAGGTCAGCTTGCTGTTCCTGTACAAAGTCCCACAGGACTTCGACTTTATTGTTAATAGACCTGGCGTTGCACAGCACCAATGACAGAGGGGGGTTCCCAATCCTGGCCCTCTGCTGGCCACCCTCAGGATGAGTCGTAGGCTGGAAGGGCACCGAGCCACTCTATTTCTCTATTTCTCACTCCATTTCTCCCTTCCCTCCACACCTTGCCAGGACCCACCGCCATACTTCCCTCTCCCAAAGAGCACTGGAATTTGGTGCCTGTACATTAGTCAGCTGGGGTCTCTGCTATGCTTCAGGCCGCCAACAATCAATAACAGAAATCAATTAACTATCATTTCTGCTAGTTTAAAAACAAGTGCTATCTATGCAGACAGATAAAACAATTCCTACTGGTCGTGTCAGAGGTATTACACTAACTAACCAACTAATGCCCCGACAATCCCACACCAACACTACATTCATCCACCATCCACTCACATAACAGCACACCACTACATCCACCCTAGCAGACCCACTAACATACAGTCCTCGGCTCGGGTTCGGCATCAATATTCACAAGTGCTAGGCAAGTTAACTAAACTCCACGCACTCAAGATGTTCTGCTCCTCAGTCGCTAGGAGGCTCCGATATTTGTAACTCTTCACATTGGTCACTAGGGGGTTCCAACAGTTGTAATCCCCCCCACCTCCCAATCACATCCCGGGAGGCCAGCTAAGTGCCAGATCCACCCACAGCGACTCGGAGGTAGTGTGTTCCAATCCGATGGCAGGCCCCACTCCATATGTCCTGTTCAGTCCGGTGGACCCCATGGGCCAAAAATCTGATTGGATACCACATGGTACCGGAGCATAAGTCCTAGCGATCTCCCACTCAACGATCTCCCACTCAGCTTGCCAAGGATATCAGGTAGGGTAGGGGCTCACTACCGGCTCTCTCACCACCAGCTAAAGTCATGTCATCCTCGTCGGCTCTCTCACTGCTGATTATGGTCCGCCAATCATGGTTGCATCACCCCTCACTGACGTCTCTGCTCGCCCTCCGTCCCCGAGCCGCTGGCTAGTCGCCACAATAGCCGCCGTGCACCGGTCCCAACGCCAGGGGACCCATGCAGTCAGCGACTCAGCAAGCCCCTAGGCGTCTTGTGAGGGCCTAGCTACTGGTTGGGGTGCCCCACACTGCCCCACAGGGCCCCTCACCACATCAGTGGACCAGAGCCGGATGTTCCCGGAGTTCCACCCAGCGCCCCAGTCATGCTCTCACCACGCCGGGGTCAGCGGTGGAAACTCCACGTCATCTTCTGCACAGCTCTGTGGCTCCTAGACTGTTATTGGACTCCCTGCGGATGGGAGCTACACCTACAGGCAACGGCGTCTCCAGTTCTTAGTTCAGGAACCCTCAATACCAATGCCATCCAGCAGCTGAGTACAGTATGCTGTTCCCGATGCACTTGCCTGCTGGAACCAACTGAACTTAAGCTAAAACCACTAAAATAAACTAAATTAAAAGTACCACGGGGGAGCTCAGCACCCAAGCCTCACACCCAGTTGCCATCTTGGAATGTTAATTAACTGTTGTTCTGCCAATTAATTGGGGGGGTTGGTTTATAGAGTGATTTTTATCTGATTGATTGATTAAATTGTCCAATTAATTGGGGGTTTGGATTTAACTAGGGGTTTCTACCGATTAATTATGATCTAATTGTACAGCTGGTTGCCAGTTTTCAAATTAACTAATTAGGTTCTACTATAATGAATTGATTAAGTGTATTAACTGCCCTTCATTTGATCTATTGTTTAATGGATTTGACTACAAATTGATTAATAAGACAATAGCTTTTAGTTAGGGATGTGCATTCGGTTCGTCCGAACAAAATGCACCCCTGAAAATGGCCCATTCTGACCCCTTTCGGGCTGCTGCAGGTCAATTCAGATTCTGATCTGAATCGGCTTGCCACCAAATTGCTGCCAAATTTCGGCCACAATTCGGCCCCATTATATCCTATGGACCATTGAAGTCAATGGCAAAAACATAGGGTATATTCTGGTGGCTGGAGGGGAGGGGGTTTGAGGGAGAGGCTCTCCCCAAGATACCAACCAAGTTTCAAGAGCATTGGACCAGGGGGTCCAATTCTATGGGCCCCCAAACAGGTTGCCCTTATCCCCTCCATTGTGCTCCAGTGGGGCGCCATCGGTGCCAGCGCTGAGGGTCAGGAGTTCGTGAGTGCTCCTGGATGCTTCCCTGACAATGGAGGCCCAGGTAGCAGCCACTGCCAAGACAGCCTTTTACCATCTCCGGCTGATTAGGCAGTTGGTCCCCTTCCTCAAACGCAATGATCTGGCTTTAGTGATCCACGCTATGGTCACCTTGAGGTTGGGCTACTGCAATGCTCTCTACATGGGGCTGCCCTTGGGGCAACTCCAGAAGCTGCAGCTAGTGCAAAATGCAGTGGCCAGGCTGCTGATGGGCTCCCCATGCAGGAGCACATCCAGCCTGTGCTAAAGTTGCTGCACTGGCTGCCAATAGCATTCTGGATCCACTTCAAGGTGCTGGTTTTTACCTTTAAAGCTCTTTATGGTCAGGGGCCTGCCTACCTGAGGGACCGCTTTTCCCTGCATGTTCCCCAGAGAGCACTGCGATCTGGAACACAAAACCGCCTGGGCCCCCCCTAAGCCTAGGGACGCCAGGTTGGCGTTGACTAGGACCAGGGCGTTTTCCCTGGTGGCACCGACGTTCTGGAATGAGCTCCCCAGTGAGATCAGGGCCCTGCGGGACCTCCAGCAATTCCACAGGGCCGTGAAAATGGAACTTTTCCACCGGGCGTTTCAGTAGGAATGACATTATATTGGCTGAGCGGCACCTGCACTTTATTATATGACACCACCATACTTAAATAGTTTTAACTGGTTTTAACTGTATTTATTGTTGTATTGAGTCGAGTTATTTTATATATTGATCTATGTTGGTTTTATAATTGTATGTCAGCCGCCCTGAGCCACTTTGGTGGGAGGGCGGGATAGAAATCAAACGAATATATAAATAAATAAATAAAATATATGGGTCTGCTTCTTTTAATAAGAGGAGCCAGTCTGGGATCAGACACTTTCAGTTCATTTATTCTCAGTAAGTGGCCCCATGTCATTTAAGGTTGCTATTATTGTACTTGCAATGCAGAGAACAAGCTTCATGATATGATTAATTTCTGCTTGATAGTCAGCTGCTAAATGCAGAGGAGCCATGCCACAAATAAGTTGGCAACCTTAATTATACCAAGTCAGGTTAGGTTCCCCCCCCCTTCAGCTTCCCATCTAATACATTACTCCTCCTTTTCTTCCCTTTAAATAGGATTAACAACTGATCTGAACACTGACTACTGGATTGGGCTTAACAGTTTGGATATGGACAGTGGATGGCGGTGGGCTGGCAACCATCCTTTCAGATATTTAAATTGGGCTCCAGGTGAGTGATCATTTATCGACAGTTGGTGAATACCATGTCCTCTAAAGCCACAGGAATACTATCCTCCACAGAACATGGCTACACATTGACCATAATCATTGGGCACAACCCAGTGAAAGATTATCATTGCCATAACTGTGTTTTAACTATTGTCAGCTGCACCCTTCCCCCCATTCTCTAGTTCATACAACATGTATAATTGAAATAAAACTGACAAATACGACAGTTGTTTGTTGCCATGATAAAAATGGGTACAATGTTAATACAAGGCAGGCCCATATAATATCCATATCTTTGTTTCTTAAGGGAGCCCATCACCAGAATCAGAGAAAATCTGCGCAACGATGCGATCTCAGAGTGGCAAATGGGAGAATAAGGAGTGTGGTCATAAACTTGGATACATTTGTAAAAAGGAAAACTCTTCATTAAACACCCCAGTCATCTCTTCAGGTAGGGTCAACTGAAAGTGAACAATATGAAAGATATGGGTTTCTTCTGTTATTGGTGGCACTTTTCCTGTGGTGCAGGAACCTGTCCATTGATACAAGTGGCTTTCATATCTGTGGAAAGTACTATTGCTAGTGAACAGGTCTGCAGGAACTAATCATGTATAAGTTTTTAGAATAATCTTTGATATAAAGTGACCCCCCGGCAGTACAAGTGGTAGCCTTCAAGTAGTATTTATTTATGTATTTATACCCTGCCTTTCTCACTGAGACTCAAGGTAGATTTTGAATCGAATTCCAGTCAAACAGTATTAATAGCATGTGATAGCTAATAAACAGTGCAATAGGAATAAGATCACAAAGGTTACAAACAGTGGAAAAATTATCAGAAATGATCAGCTAAAAACAAAAAAGAATCAATTTGAAAGAATGCAACAAAAGTATCAAACATAATTAATGAGAAACAGAGCAACAAAAGTATCAGACATATGTCAAACAGTACAGAGAATGGAATTAACAGAAATTAGAACACAATGCACTGAGAGAAGCATAATATACACAATAAAGACATAATATATATCATGACAGTGGCATAAACCACACTACTGTTCTCTTTATAGAAGCACCTTTCTGAGTCAGCCTGCTATATTATTGCCCTACTCCTTTTGTAAAAACGCACCACAGAACAATTCTGTTTTATAATGTTCACAGGATGATGGGAGCCTTTCTGGCCTCCTCAGCTTGGCCATTCCACAACATGGGGTCCACAACAGAGAACACAGGTGTACCGGCAGCTATTATTCTTGCCCGTTTACAGGGAGGCACCTTCAAAAGGCTTTGCTCAGATGAGCTAAGCTATTGTGCAGGGCATAGAAACAGAGGGAGTCCTGCAGATATCAGGATCCCATAACATGTGGGGTTTGTATGTGATAACAAGTGCCTTACATTGAACCTCATGATTGATAGG
Source organism: Gekko japonicus (assembly GCF_001447785.1). Lineage (NCBI taxonomy): Eukaryota > Metazoa > Chordata > Lepidosauria > Squamata > Gekkonidae > Gekko > Gekko japonicus. The sequence goes on from NW_015174274.1 coordinate 1,791,686, forward strand.
TAACCAATGGGATGACTGCAGTTTGCATGCATATCCATCTAACTCTTGATAACAACTGAGCTGTGGCATCCAGTGCCAAATGAAGCCTCCGAGTTGACTTCAAAGGAGTCTATTGTAATTGTTTAGTCTCTACTAGTAGTAGTAGTACTATTGCTGCTACTACAGCAGCAGCCTACTACTGGTAGTACCAGTAGCAGCCATCTAAAACAATTCATTGGATCTACATTCTTGAGGAGATCTGGCAAGTGGCAGATGGCATAAAATGAGAGAATCTGGCAGATGAAATTAAGGCATCATTCATGATATGTATTTTAAGACAAGGTTCTGACACACCTAAGTAAGCCCTTTGTTCCTATATACATAGACCCAAATAATCACAGAATCATAGAGTTGGAAGGGACCTCCAGGGTCATCTAGTCCAATCCCCTGCACAATGCAGGAAATTCACAAATACATTCCCCTCCACACCTGCAGTGAACACTGTCCCATGCCCAGAAGATGACAAAAAACCTCCAGGATCAGTGGCCAAACTGGCATGGAGAAAAATTGCTTCCTGATCTCAAAGTGGCAATCAGCATGTCCCTGGGTGTGTAAGAAAGGGCCACAAGAACAAAACACTGAGGCAACCCTTACTGCTCTCCCTCTTGTGATCTGCCTAAGTTTATAAAGATGTTGAACAAAACAGGTCCCAGGCAGATCCCTGAAGCACTCCACTTGTCAATCCTCTCCAAGAAGATGAGGAACCATTCACAATCACTCTTTGGGTGCCATCTGTCAACCAGTTACAGTTCCACACCTAATAGTCATAGGATCCAAATCACATTTACCAATTTGTCAATAAGAATATTATGTTGAACCTTTTCAAAAGCCTTACTGAAATCAAGATAAACTATGTCTACAGCATTCCCCTGGTCCAGCAAGGCAGTAACTTTCTCAAAAAAAGAGATAAGGTTAGTCTGACATGACTTGTTCTTGAGAAATCCATGCTGGCTCTTAGTAATCACAGCTGTCTTTTCTAAATGCTCAAGGACTGACTGTTTGATGTTTTGTTTTTAAACTTTTCCAGGTATAGACGTGAAGGGGATGGGTGAGTAGTTACCTAGATCCTCCTTTCCCCCTTCTTGAAGATGGGGACATTTGCCCTCTTCCAATCTTCTGGCACCTCACCTGCTCTCCAAGAATTCTGAGAAATAATGGACAGAGGCTCAGGAACTACATTTAAAAGTTATTTTAGATCCCTTGGATGCAGTTCATCTAGCCCCAAGGACTTAGTTTCATTTAAAGAAACTAGGTATTTCTTTAAATGCCAATCCTAGGCTGCAATTCCCTTGCCTCATCATTTGTCCTGTTTTTGCCATGTTGAGCACCATTTCCCTCAGAAGAGAAGACTGAGGAAAAAATAGGAATTGAGCAGTTCTGCCCTCTCTTCATCACCCATTACAATTTAACTTTCCTCTCCCCGCAATGGGCCTACCATGTCATTGCTCTTTTTCTTACTTTGAACATAAGAAAAGAACCATTTTTTGATATTTTTAGCATCTTTCACTAGCCAAAGCTCATAGTGAGCTTTAGCTTTCCTAACTCTGTCTCTGCAAGCACTGGTTATTTATTTATATTCATCCTTGATTATAAGACCCTCCATCCATTTCCTAAATTAGTCTTTTTTATTTCTCAAGTCTTTAGAAAGCTGTTTATGGCGCCACCTTGGCTTCTTTAGGATCCTCCCATTTTCCCTTCTCATTGGAATTGTTTGTGATTGTTCCTTCAATATTTCAATTTTAAGAAACTCCCATCCCTCTTGAACTCCCTTCTCCTTAAGTATTTCTGACCATAGGATTCTACCCAGCATAATTTTAAGTTTGTCAAAATTTGCTTTCCTGAAGTCCAACCTATATGTCTAACTATGTACAGGTTTTTCCTTCCCCGAGACTGTAAATTCCAAAATCACATGATCACTACTACTCTGGGTGCTCACTACTTCCACCTCATCAACCAGTTCTTCCCTGTTGGTGAGAATCAAGTCCAAGATAGCAGTCCCCCTTGTTTCCCTCTCCACTTTCTGGAAAACGGTGCTGTCATGACGACATCAGGAATTTATTTGACCTTTCATTTTTAGCAGAGTTGGACTTCCAACAATTATCTGGGTAGCTGAATTCTCTCATGATCACCGTGTCCCATCTCTTTGAGAACTTTGTAATCTGTAGTAGGAGTGTCTCATCCAAGTCCTCTGCCTGGCTTGGTGGTCTATAGCAGACCCCCGCCATAATATCACTATTATTTCTTACTCATTTTATTTTTACCCAAAGACTCTCAACTGGACTTCCATGCTCAGATTCACATATTTCCTCACAACTTTCCATATAATGCTACTCATTCCCCCTTCCTTATTCGTCTGTCCCTTTGAAATAAACAACCAAGGTCCCGGTCACATGGAGAATTAGCCCCGCGAGAGGGACAGCTTGCTGACGGATTAAATGGGCACGATCATACCGCAACATCTGGCAAGCGTGGCGTCCCCATCTCCAACCCGTAGCTTCAGCCCGAAGATGCAGAGTTAAAAGATACTAGGAATCATGCAGTATCTTCCGGAAAGCACGTGGTGTGAGCGTCTGATTGGGGAAGCGCTTGTAGCCCATTGCAGCCAGAGCCCGTTCGCGTCCCACACATGCACACAAATGCGGTACTGCTGTGTTGCCTCGTTTAGTGTGATCGGCTGCCAAAGGCTGAGCACGGAGCCTCGGGGGGGCATCAGATTGTGCTACCATGCTTCATATTGCTCCGGCTCTAAAAGCCTCACCTCCCCTGCGGATTATCCCACTCATGTGACCGGGACCCAAGTTTTGCATTATATTATTTCATTTGTATGCAGATCATTTTAGCTTTAAAAATGGTGTGTAAAATACTTCAAATCAAACCATGAACAGGCTTGACCTTCAGTGCTACAGGGAAATAACTGTACTGATAAGGTGAATATATAAATTTTTTCCTTTGTCCTCTTTATACGTAGGTTTTTAGGACAGCAATTAAAATCCAGGGGGCATGGAAGAAAGCAGCTCCAAGAGAGCTGATGGCTGAAGAAAAAGGAAAACAACTGGGCATCCATTTCTGCCCATAAATTTTTGGGGAGCTCTGAATAAACATGTGTGAAATATTTTCTCTTTTGGAATAAGTGAAACAAGTGGGGACCCACAAGTAAATATTGTGGGTTGTGCAGCCCTTCCCAAACTTTCCCCTTGGCTGCTGGCCACTGAGAGTGAGGCAATGGTGCTGGAGGCGACTGTGTGAGAAGGAGACATGCTCACCCACTCATCAGCTCCCAGTAGTGGGGGGATGGCATTAGCAGCTTCTTCCTCCCAGCTCACAGTTTAAATGGACACATGTGGCAGGGGGGTGGGGGGCAGCAGTGGTGGCTCCCACTCCCTGCCTGCCTGTCCATCCTTCCCCTGCCATTTAGTGGGAGAGCCATGGCAGCTCCTGGCCTCCTTCCCCTGCCCACCACTGAGCTGGCTGGCTGATAGAGGGTTGGCTATGGCTCTTAGCTCCTCCACACCTGCTTGCAGCACTGCCATCTTGTCTATGTGGATGGCTCCTCCTGCTTCTTCTGGCTCACTGGTGAACAGGCTTACCAGGCTCCTCTTCCAGAGGACTGTAGTGATGCCAGGAGCTGCACTGGGGGGGGGGGTGGAGTTGCAATGATGAGGGTGGGGAGCCAGGATGGGCCCAGGGGGCACTGACAATGCCACAATCATGCTATGGGCAGCAGTGGCAACAGTAGGTGGCGACTGTGGCTTCTCTTCCCACTCAGCCTGCCCACCTGCTGCCACTGCCTGCCTACAGCAGTCTCCCCTCAACACTCCAACAGAAAAGTGTTTTGTGCACATGCTCAGACAATGCTCCTCTGTTTCTTATACTCCCCCCCCACCCCAGTTTTTAGACTTTTCTGCAAACCCGAGGATCCCCCAGATGTGGAGAAAAATCTTTTGTAAATGTGGTCCTGATGCACAGATTTAAGTACCAACAGATTGGGCATTACTTGGCTGTTAGAACATAATATATATTTTTAAAGATAAGGTGTGGCTCATTCAAAATGTGTAGTATAATAATTTTAATGTAATTTTATGTAAGACAATCCAAAGTACTAGATATTGAACATTCCTGTGTAATCATATACAACATATTTTTGAAGATATTTTCATGGTTGTGAGTGACTATTTTTGTCCATAATGAATAAGCCATAATTGTATACTAACCAAATACACATTTGTGCTACTAGTGCTGTTGTGACTGTATGAAAGTTTCTGTCCAAATAATACACTTTTGCTTACTAATGAAAGATTATTTATGTTTTCAGAGTTTATTTTTTCCTTACCTCTAATGCACATGCAATAAGATAGCATAAGATATGACAGGCAGCAGCTCTCTACCTCAAGTACTGAGACTATTTGCAATTTTTCTTGTAGAAAATCAAAGTATATTTTCAAATTCTATAAGTATGCCAAGTAGTGCAATTCTGTATAATATGGTATGAATCATACATTTCATATTAAAGAAGTAAAGCAAGTTCAGGGTGATAAGAAATAAAGTATTGCATATGTAACCCTTTAGCCTTAAAAGGGCCACAATTGTGGACCGCTGAAGATCTGTTGATCAGAAGAGCTCTGGAAAGGAACAACACTTAAACAAATAACTTTTATTGGAAGGTAGGGGGAAGGGATTCAAAATGGGAGTTCGTAAACAAAATAGTGTAAATAAAATCTTATTGAGCCGTCCCAGACTCAGGGTGAAAAGAGAAGAAAGTATCTAGTCTCTGGGCTCTGACTCATGTCAGACAGGTTGTGTCACCACTTTTCCTCATAGAGTCACTGAGAAGATGGCTGGTCTTCTGATGACTGCCTCTCTCCATCTCCGGTCCCGTTCACAATAGGCAATTTGGGCCGGGAGCGGGACAGTTCGGGGCCGGATCAAACCGGCGCGATCACACCACAACATCTGGGAAGCATCGGGCTTCCGTCCCCGAACTGGCCCTTTCCCGCGAAAATCCGCCGCAACTTGCAACCACCTACCTTGGTGGTTCAACGGAAAGCTGCGCGGCAAGCCGGGTGTTTGATCGCCGGCGCGTCTTTGCGCCGGCGCATCCCCGGCGCCTAGCCGAACTGCGCATGCCCGGACATGTGCAGTTCGGCAGGCTCCCCGTCAGGGCCGTCTTTTCTCCCCGGCTTATGATCGTGCCGGGGAGTAAAGGCGCCGTGGCCCAGCGATCCGTGGGATTGCGCCGCGGCGTCTCAACTTTGGTGCGGCTTTTAAAAGCCACACTTTTTGCCGGCTTTTCCCCTGCTGTGTGGCAGGGGCTCCTGCAGGCTTTTCTCCTCTGGATCTTCTTCTTCAGAAAGTCTCCACATACCCAGGAGAAAAATGCCTCAGCTTCTGATCTCTGCTTGTCTTACTTGGAGTTCACCCCTTCCTTTTCCTGCCCTGTTGCTAGGCAACCACTCAGCCTCTCTATGGAAAGCTCCTCCCTCTAGACTAGGGCAATGTTTCCCGGCCAGGGCCCACTATGCTGGTGAAAACGTGTAACAGACTTCTTAACAATAAATAATTATATTACAAGGTAATATATCAGGGGTTTTCTCTGAGGGGAAAAAGTTTTTCTCCCTGCGGGTGTTCAATTTCCAGAAATCTTACATCTCTAGCAGCAGCCAAATCCCCATGCCAAATATTTATAATTTCAGAAATGTACAGCTTTTCTTACAATATGAAGTACATTTCTAAAAAAACATACCAGTTCTTACAAGAGAAGATAACAGTTCTATTTGCAACAATCTTTTCCCCAAGTAGAATATTACGCTGTCGTTTAAAATATCCTTTCTCACAGTATATTTTAATTGAATAATTGAACCACTCATATAATTGAATCAATCATTCTGCCTAGAATGTCCATGGGTGCAGGTTGTGTGTGTTAGGATATTTGCTGATTCCCTTCCCTGGTTTGAACGGGGCATGCACAGTTCTCAAGCTGTTCCTTGGGTCTTCTCTGTATCCGAGGAACAACATTTTATTTTGGGGGGGAATATTTTGAGCTGTAAGAAGAGTGAATCAGTAAAAATTACCCCCTCCTTGCACCTGCAGAAACTCTAGATGGATTCAAGCTTTTATATGTTTCCACTGAATATGCTTGTTCCCTTTTTAGATGACTTGAAGCCTGTGAAATGTCCAGATGGCTGGGTTCCATACTCAGGCCACTGTTACCTCCTTCAAAGAAACCTCAAGTCGTGGAAAGGTGCACTATCATCTTGTCAAAAGGAAGGTGGAGATTTAGCCAGTATCCACAATATTGAAGAGCATAGTTTTGTCATTTCTCAGCTTGGCTACAGTAAGTCTTTGTCTACATCATATTTTTATACAGTAGGGATTTGAACCAAGGCCTCTCAAGGCCTACCTTAACTGCTACTCACCACTGTTTTAAATACAGCAAATACTTCTACTGTGTTGTTTTCTTCTGGTTTCATACTGACAACAAAGTTTTTGGTACTACAACTCAGTAAATGTTACATAGGCTCCTTCCCACTTGAACCAACAATATAAAAAAGTTTCTCCAAAGTTCTACTTTCCTAGATTTATAATGTGAATAAGGTACATATTAAAAGCAATAGCTTATTCCAGTGGCAAACCTACCAGCACAGCTGAGTCAGGGAGTTGGAAGTTAATAACATTTGAGAGTCTGTTTTTCAAACCCCAGTTATTTCTGCCACCCTTAAGAGTGTTTCTGGGGTCTTCAGTGGGCTGGGGGAAAACATTTTGCAGGGAAGATGTATTCTGTAATGATTCCATGTTTTGGTGTGTGTGTGTGTGTTTAAATGTTGTTTGACTGCAGTACTGTAAGGAGGGCAATAGGGGGAGATGAGTGTGCTGTGATTGGTTGATGGGGTCTTCAGTGGGCTGGGGAAAAACATTTTGCAGGGAAGATGTATTCTGTAATGATTCCATGTTTTGGTGTGTGTGTGTGTGTCTTTAAATGTTGTTTGACTGCAGTACTGTAAGGAGGGCAATAGGGAGAGATGAGTGTGCTGTAATAGGTTGATGACCGAGAGTGTGATAGGAGATGTTCTGTGTTGTGTATACAATTGAATGTATTGAGATTGAGTCTGAGCAAGGTATTGTAAACCAACCTATCAGAACAAAGGAAGTTCTGGAGGGAAGCAAAGTGATTGGTCTTTATGTACAGTTTCTGATTGGATCTTATCTGACATGTGGGCATGGCTTGCCAAGCCCGGACTGTTTAAAAAGGAGCCTGTTGCTCCATTGTTGGTCTCATTCTGATTCTTCGGACTTCGTGTTCAATAAAGCTGCTATCACTGTTCACATGCTGCCTCGAGTCTCATATTTAACATTCTGAGAGGAATCTCTCTGTGTGTTTTATTACAGAGAGTTCTATGTATGTTTCTTTGGAATGTGAAGTGTGGAAGAGCTATGAAGAGGGTCTGTGTGTGACTCTAAAGGTTTTGTGAGAGAGTCTATATGGCAAAGAAACTAGTAGTGTCTAAACTGTGTGGTTAGACAAAGGTTTTATCGTGTGTGCCTAAAAGAGCTTAGCCAGTGGGGCTACATATATGAGAGAATGAAGCCTGTCATCGTGGAATTTTGGTGTCTGAGAGACTGTGTGTGACACTTTGCCAGTTATATTTACAAGTTCCTTTTTCCAGTAACCGTTCAAATAACTAGAAACTTATTTTGTTCTTTATTCAATAAATCGATTTTTGTTTTAACATATCCCAAAAATCAGTACAGTCCTTCCTCAGAGACACATAGTCCTCTGAAGTGCCTGGACCTTGGGTCATACTCAGGGGTTGTTTCGTAGAAAAACAGCTAGGGGAGCTCATTAGCATAACTCATTAGGATATGCCACACCCCTTGACATCAGGGGCCCTGCGGTGGACCTGCAAGGCTGGTGGGAGTGCGAGGAAGCCCCGCCAAGGCCCTCCCTGGCTCCAGGCAGGCAGGGGTGGGGAGAGGCGGGGAGGAAGCAACTTACCCTCCCTCTTCTCCTGCCTCCTCCTGGCTGAATGAGGGCCGGAAGCGGGGCGGCTGGAAGCAGGGGGCGGGGCTTCGTCATGTGCCCCGCCCCCGCACCTCACCCGGGGGAACTGCGTTCCCCCACGATCCCCCCCGAAATGACCTTTGGTCATACTACCAACGAGAGAGAATTGGAATTTTTAATTCCTTGTGACAGCAGAAAACTACCGAGTTTATATACACAGAGGGTGGTTTAAAGGCAAAACAGTCCCCTCCATAAGCAAGCAGGCCACACATTCTGCCCCTCAAGACCATAGAGATTTTGGGGATATAAGCTTTCAGGAGTCAAAGCTCCCTTCACCAGATATCCTCCTTAGATTATCATTGCAAGGTCTTCTACAGGAGCCTGCCATGTGAATTTCCTGCTTGTCAACCTCCAGGGCTAGGGCATTTTCAGTGGTTGCCCCTTCTCTCTGGATTCAGTTTCCTGGGGAAGTCCATGGCCTGCGGGATCTTCTAGCATTCTGTAGGGCATGTAAGATTGCTTTGTTTCATGCAGCCTTATGAACCAGAGAGCTGGCCAGTTGTTCTAATTTCTCCAAGTAATTAAATGTTATTTAATTAGTTTTGTTGCTTTATTTATTGCATTCATTTATTGTTATTGTATTTATATTAATTATATTTTTTAATGTTGTCAACTGCCCTGAGTCCTCTGTGGGGAGAGGGTCTGGGCTATAGATTAAATAAACGAATAACGAATACCCAACATGCATTTATCTCCTTAGATCCAACAGATATGCTGTGGATAGGACTAAATGCCCAGAAGACTGAGAGGTATTTTGAATGGAGTGATGGGACTCGTGTGACATACACCAAGTGGCAGAGTGGAGAGCCTACTTATCTACAAGACTCCCTGGACAACTGTGTCATCATGAGTGGAGAAGTAAAAATAATGCTGTCTGCTTACAGTAAAAATAAGGCTGTCTTCTTCTCTACCTGCTTACAAAAGATGCATTTCCACTGTGGGGGTTTTGCTGAATGAGTCTGCTGAGCCTTCCCTCTCCCTTTGCAGGTCACCCAGTTACTCCTCCACCCATCCCTTAACTCCCGTCTCTTTCTGGGCAATGGCATCAGGGAGATGAGACAAACTGATATCCTCCTTGGCTTTGGTCTGAGAAAGCCTTAGTACCACCCAGCAGCACCCCCCCCCCCGTTTCTTGTCCTGCCAAACGAGACTGTCTCATGGTACCTTCTCTTCCTATGGAAACCGTAGGTCACTGTGTCTCTGCTGGGTCCACCAACATTGGCTTGTGGGGGGAGGCCTCTCCTCTGCCCCCTACTTTTGAAAACAAAGTTTCTGCACCTTTTGACTTAAAATATAAACTTGAAAGTATGTACTGGATGGATGCTGAAATTTCAGAAGCCAGAAAAAGTAACTGAGTGAGATTGCCACTGTTCAGGTTATAGCTTTCTGTGCCTTGAATAACTCTTCCTCTTGTGGTTAGAAAAATCAAAATAAATAATTGCAAAAATCGTAGACTCTGTTTAGCAAAATGAAAACATTAATGTCATTTATTAAGGTCACAAGTTACAGTTCATCTGCACGATTTGGATTGCCTGGACAATTTTTTTTTTTTTACTGCTATATACAAACTGTGCTAGATATGACTAAAAATTTTATGTTTTCAAATGTGCAGTTTTGGCCATGCCACCTGTAAATTCTCAAATGTTAATATATTTGCAGATGATAGCATTTTTTACAAGTTGAAAATTACTTTTCATTTGTATTCATAGACTTGAGATGAACGTTTCAGTTGTTGCTCAGCAGTTCTTTGGTTTAGTTTCTAGATGTCATGTAAATATATATTGGGCAATTCATGCAGTTCTTCATGCAACTAAAGTATAAACGGAAAGATCTGTATGAGTAGAAGAAAAAAATCAAGCACTGGGAAACAAAGTTAAAATTGTAAGGAGAGCTGTGTCCTTCAACAAGGATCATGTCTTCACTCTTCCTTTTCCAGAATGGATATTGGATGGATACTTTCTGTCAAGAGGAATATGGTTACATCTGTAAAATAAAACCTTTGGAAATTCTTTCTGAACCAGGAGATGCTGACCCAGGTTGCCAGAATGTAAGCCAGAAGTAAATTGTTTAGAAGTTTACTAAAACTGGTTAGCCTCACAAAGTTGATGCTTCATCCTCAAATTATGTTGTTTTTGAGAAGATTTCAGCAGTTACTGTTCTTGAAGGTTTCGGGCTGGTTTTCCTAACTAAGTAGGGGTGGGCCCAGTTTTTTATTTGTATTTATTTATTTATTTATTTATTTAATTCAATTTATACCCCGCCCTCCCTACCAAGGCAGGCTCAGGGCGGTTTATGCAATACATAAAGATACAACTAAAATCCATCATAAAACTCATTATAACTAATCAAAAGCTTGTCTCTGATACTTCTGCTTGTCTTCTCCCTGTCTCCACACAACGACCACATCACTCTCTTCCCCTACATATCAGGTTCAATCTTGATGACTTCTTCCCTCTTCTCTGCTTGCCAAGGAGAAGAGTCTTTGTTCCACTTTTGTCCTAAAGGGCTGTGCTACTGGCCTAAGAAACCTTTACCACTTACTCTATGACAGGTGTGTCAAACTCATTTGTTATAAGGGCCGGATCGGACATTAATGAGAACTTGTTGGGCCAGGCCATGTGTGTCATAAAGCGTAATGCCAGGTAGCAGAGATATAAACTTTATAAAGGACACAAATATAAAGGGGTTTTTTTTACTTAAAATAAAAACGTGCTTAAAACATTAGCACTCTTGCAATATTTTGTTTATTTAACAGTGTCTGATAACTGACGCCTCTTGCTCTGAATTATTGCATCAAAATATCTGTGCTCTTGCAATCTTGAGTATGCTGTTCAGGTGTGTATCTGTAAGCTGCAAACCTACAATGATGCAGCGACAGCAGAACTGGAAAAAGAAGCAGAAGACAGCCAGTTCCACTGCGGGCCAGATAGAAGCCCTCCGGGGGCCTGATCTGGTCCCCAGGCCACATGTTTGACACCCCTGCTCTAGGGCCTATTATGGATGGGTGTTTTCTGTTGTTTTCACTATGTGTGTCTGTCAGGTTTTCTTAGTCATTCTACACTGATTTTCCTCGCTTCAGTGCTCAGTTTTCTGACTGATGTTTCCTCAGGTTTTCTGAGAGTCCTTTTGTGACTATTTTTCCCTTGTTTTGCTTCCAAGCCGAAGGTAATTCAAAAGTGTACAGAGTCCCTTGGAAGTCCCCCTTTACACTTTTGCCATCCCTTGAAGGTCACTCCCTGTCCATATCATGGTCATTCCACCCACACTGCACCTTCCATCATCTGCCCCCCTTCATCGATGTACAAGCTCCATTTCCCCTGCGTTTTTTAATTTTTAATTTTTTTACAAGCGGCATGAATCCAGTGATTTAAAATTATCACTAGTCTTGGATTGCTGAATAAAAAAAATTAAAACAAACAATGGGGGAAGTTTAAAAGAAGCTGTACAAGGTTTAGTTCCCTGCTGGTATTGACTTGAATGAGGGATTGGAGAGGAGGCAAAGAGCATTGTCCCAACTGCAAAGAGAAAAAAAAAGGTATTTCAAGGATGCATGCAAACAACCTAAAGGAGGGGGGGGGGGGGGCGCAGAATTAAATTGAAATGAGATGTAGAGAGAGAGAGAGACTGGGATGGGAAGCCTAAAGCTTTGAAAACATTTTTCCCTTTAGTGGTTTAGTGAACTGAGGCCCCTGCCACACGGCAGAGGAAAAGCCGCCAAAAAGCGTGGCTTTTAAAAACCGTGCCAAAGTTGAAATGGCGCGGCGGGATCCCACGGATCCCCTGGCCGCGCTGCAAGGACGCGCCGGCGATCAGACTCCCAGTTTGCGGCGCACCCCCTCATGGATCACTGCCTTGTCGTGGCAAGGGGGCTTGCGCAGTTCAATGAAGCTGTGGGCTATGCCGTGAAGGGCCACCCAAGACGGACAGGCCACAGCAGAGAACTCAGACCAAGCGTGATCCACCTGGAGAAGGAAATGGCAACCCACTCCAGTATTTTTGCCAAGAAAACCCCATGGACAGTATCAAAAGGCTAAAAGATATGACGCCGGAAGATGAGCCCCTCAGGTCGGAAGGTGTCCAATATGCTACTGAGGAAGAGCAGAGGACAAGTACAAGTAACCCCAGAAAGAGTGAAGCGGCTGGGCCAAAGCCGAAAGGACCCTCAGTTGTGGATGTGTCTGATGGTGAAAGGAAAGTCCAATGCTGCAAAGAACAATACTACATAGGAACCTGGAATGTAAGATCTATGAATCAAGGTAAGCTTGACATGGTCAGAATCAGTGAACTAAAGTGGACAGGAATGGGCGAATTTAACTCAGAAGACCATTATATCTACTACTGTGGCCAGGAATCTCGTAGAAAAAATGGTGTGGCCTTTATAGTCAACAAGAGAGTGCAAAAGGCAGTACTGGGATACAATCTCAAAAATGACAGAATGATTTCTGTCCGATTCCAAGGCAAACCATTCAACATCACAGTAATCCAAGTCTATGCCCCAACCACTGATGCAGAAGAGGCTGAAGTGGACCGGTTCTATGAAGACCTACAACACCTCCTAGAACTAACACCAAAAAATGATGTCCTCATCATCATAGGGGACTGGAATGCTAAAGTAGGAAGTCAAAAGGTAACTGGAATAACAGACAAGTTTGGCCTTGGAAAGCAAAATGAAGCAGGGCAAAGGTTAACAGAGTTTTGTCAAGAGAACACACTGGTCATAGCGAACACCCTTTTCCAACAACCTAAGAGGCGACTCTACACATGGACATCACCAGATGGGCAACACCGAAATCAGATTGACTATATAATTTGCAGTCAAAGATGGAGAAGCTCTATCCAGTCAGTAAAAACAAGACCTGGAGCTGACTGTGGTTCAGATCATGAGCTACTCATTGCAAAATTCAGACTTAAACTGAAGAAAATTGGGAAAACCACGAGGCCATTCAGGTTTGACCTAGATCGCATCCCTGATGAATATACAGTAGAGGTGAAGAATAGATTCAAGGGTCTGGATTTGATAGATAGAGTGCCTGAAGAACTATGGACAGAGGTTCGTGACATCGTACAGGAGGCAGCAATCACCACCATCCCAAAGAAAAAGAAATGTAAGAAAGCAAAGTGGCTTTCTGATGAGGCTTTACAAATAGCAGAGGAAAGAAGGAAAGCGAAAGGCAAAGGCGAAAAGGAAAGATTTACCCAACTGAACGCAGATTTCCAGAGAACAGCAAGGAGAGATAAGGAGGCCTTCCTGAATGAACAGTGCAAAGTAATAGAAGAAAACAATAGAATGGGAAGGACTAGAGATCTCTTCAAGAAAGTTGGAGAAATCAAGGGAGCGTTCCATGCAAAGCTGGCCATGATAAAGGACAAAAACGGTAGGGACCTAACAGAAGCAGAAGAGATTAGGAAAAGATGGCAAGAATACACAGAAGAACTATACAAGAAAGACCTCGATGTCCTTGACAACCACGACGGTATAATCACTGACCTCGAGCCAGACATCCTGGAATGTGAAGTTAAATGGGCCTTAGAAAGCATTGCTAACAACAAAGCTAGTGGAGGTGATGGTATTCCAGCTGAGCTATTCAAAGTCTTAGAAGATGATGCTGTTAAAGTTCTGCACTCCATTTGCCAGCAAATTTGGAAAACGCAACAGTGGCCACAGGATTGGAAAAGGTCAGTATACATTCCAATCCCAAAGAAGGGCAATGCCAAGGAATGTTCAAACTATCGCACAATTGCACTCATATCACACGCTAGCAAGGTCATGCTCAAGATCCTACAAGCTAGGCTTCAACAGTACGTGGATAGAGAACTACCAGAAGTACAAGCTGGGTTTCGAAGAGGTAGAGGAACTAGAGATCAAATTGCCAACATTCGCTGGATTATGGAGAAAGCAAGAGAGTACCAGAAAAATATCTACTTCTGCTTCATTGACTATGCTAAAGCTTTTGACTGTGTGGATCACAACAAACTATGGCAGGTCCTTAAAGAGATGGGAGTACCAGACCACCTCACATGTCTCTTGAGAAACCTGTATAAGGGCCAAGAAGCGACAGTTAGAACCGGATATGGAACAACTGATTGGTTCAGCATAGGAAAAGGAGTACGACAAGGATGTATATTGTCGCCTTGCTTATTTAATATATATGCAGAGTACATCATGCGAAATGCTGGCCTGGATGAATCACAAGCGGGAATTAAGATTGCTGGGGAAAAGATCAACAACCTCAGATATGCAGATGATACCACTCTAATGGCTGAAAGTGAAAAGGATCTAAAGAGCCTCTTGCTCAGAGTAAAAGAGGAGAGCGCAAAAGTGGGCTTGAAGCTCAACATCAAAAAAACTAAGATCATGGCATCCGGCCCCATCACTCCTTGGCAAATAGAAGGGGAAGCTGTGGAAGTAGTGACAGACTTCACGTTCCTGGGATCCCAGATCACCGCAGACTGTGACAGCAGTCATGAAATTAAAAGACGCCTGCTCCTTGGGAGGAAAGCGATGGCGAACCTAAACAGCATGATAAAAAGTAGAGACATCACCCTGCCAACAAAAGTCCGCATGGTCAAAGCAATGGTATTCCCAGTAGTCATGTATGGCTGTGAGAGTTGGACTATAAGGAAGGCCGAGCGCCGAAGAATAGATTCTTTTGAACTATGGTGCTGGAGGAGACTCTTGAGAGTCCCTTGGACTGCAAGAAGAACAAATCAGTCAATCCTCAAAGAAATCAACCCTGACTGTTCCCTGGAAGGCCAGATAATGAAACTGAAGCTCAAATACTTTGGCCACCAAATGAGAAGGGAGCACTCACTGGAAAAGACCCTGATGCTGGGAAAGATTGAAGGTCAAAGAAGACGGGGACGGCAAAGGATGAGATGGTTAGACAGTGTCAGCGATGCAACGAACATGAAATTGAGCCAACTTCGGAGGACGGCGGAAGACAGGAGAGCCTGGCGGGAGATTGTCCATGGGGTCGCGAAGAGTCGGACTCGACTGTGCGACTGAACAACAACAAAAAATTGAGATGAACCACCTCGGTAGGTGGTTCCAACTTGATGCAGATTATCGCGTGGATGGGCCAGTTCGGGGACGGAAGCACTACGCTTCCCAGATGTTGTGGTGTGATCGCGGCCCTTTGCTCTGCCCCCGAACCGTCCCGCTCCCGGCCCAAATCCCCTCGTGTGAACGGGACCAAAGTATAGGGGGAGGAATATTTTGGCAGTCTCTGGAAACCTAAGATTAAAATGGCAGCTGAGCCACATGGATCTTCTGCAAACCACTGAACTTGCTTGGGATCGATCCATTTGGAGAAAGAGTGCAATCTGCAGGGGTTTAAAAAACTGCCAAGATCACAAGAAGTGTCCATGATCAAATTACAGAATCACAAAGAGAAAACTACACAAATTTGCAAGGAAGTGCAGGAAATTAGCATTACTATGCAGTTGCGCTAGGGTATTGGTGAAAATACCCCCATTTTTTCAATTTAGTAGCACAAGACTAAAAAAGCGTCTTCCAGAGGACTCCTCTCCCATGCAAATTGCAGCCCTGGGCAAAGCATGGTGGAGTTGCAGCAGACTTTGCACAGGCGCACAGGCACACACACACGCACGTTGCCAATGATCACAGCTTGCAATGCCAGTGTCAGTGGGTTCTGCTATGCATTCTGTTCACTCAGCATGTTTCCCCATACTATGAGATTGTGTGGCTCTTTTTCCCATTTTTCACAGTGGCCGATAGCACAGCAGAGAATTCCCTAGTGCTTGGCAGTATAGAAAATGGGGTTCGCAGCTGCTGTCAGTTTAAAAAAAAAAAGGCTTGTCAATTTCTATATAGGGTTCTACCCTTTGCCTGCATTCCTTTCTGTTCCCTTTCATTCATCAAACTAATGCTAAAATGCATGTGCAAAACCTGAACCATGAGGATTTAAATGGAAGGCACTTGCTAGATGGTACCACACAGATGTGACAGAGCAATTGCATAAGTTTTAAAAAACAACTTTGGACACCACCACCCAGATGTCACTTGTAGAGTTAGGACTTGAGGCTGTATGTGGATGTCAGCATTCCCTATTGATTGTTGCACTAACATGAGGTCAATAATTCTTTTTTACTGACAGGGTTGGAAAAGGCATGGATTCTATTGTTACTTAAGTGGACAAACATTGGGGACATTTTCAGAAGCAAAGAAAATCTGTGAAATAAACAAGGGCTCCCTGGTGTTCATAGAGGACAGGTACTGAAAAGAATTTTCTCTGTTCAAAAGCAAAAGGGCAACCAAATGAAAAGAAAGACTCCCGAAGCTGTGGCTGTGTGGTACACTTAGCACTGGGAGAACCCCACGCAAACAGTTGAGATCAGCATTAAGCTCATCCTTTGTCTTTTTGACTAGCAGGATTGAAATAAAATATAACGAACGTCCACCGGGACCTTAAAGACTAACAAGATTTATTTCAAGCCTATTTTGAGGTCAAGTTGCAAGGCTATAAATCCTTCTCTGTTCCAGCTTATAAATCTAATCAGGCTGGTTGTTATCAAGCTGGTCTTGCATTATTGTGCTCCCACAAACTCAAGGCTGTGAACAGAATACACAGTCTTGCCTTGCGGAAGGTTTGGGGGAACCCCTTATATATGCCACCCTACGTAGTTAAAGAAGCTTGGGCTGGTAACTGGGATGCCCTTTTTGGTATGCTAGAAGATTTAGAACAAGAGTACCCAGGTGTGGCTGTTTTAGTTGCAGGAGACTTTAATGCTAGAATAGGAACAGATGGGCCTGCACTTCCTAGGAAGTTGGGCCTTGATGATGATAATGATCTGCCCAGTTGTCTGTCCAGTTACAGATCTTCTAAGGATTCCCATATTAATCAAGCACAGATTCAGCTTGCCCAATTATGTCTCAGATTTAATCTTTTGATTTTTAATGGTATTCCCCCCCCCTTTGATTCTCTTGGGTAATTTACCTATGCTTTGAGATGTGGTTGCACCGTTATAGATTATTATTTTATCTCATTAAGTTTTTGGGAATCACTGAGATTTTTCTCAATCGAGGACCGCATAGAAAATGACCACTCCCCTTTGTTTCTTGTTATCAAACTCTCTGCCACTTCAGGAAACAAGGGTTGTCAAAGATCTGATACAGGCACTGAGGCAGAAAAGAACCAAAGAATTTATTGGACAAGTACGGTAGCACCTAAGCTCTCTGGGTTTCTAAATGATAAATTACTAGGTGACTTCCTCTTATGTGCATAGGATCAGGCGCTCCAAGTGGTGATACAGGCATATGAAAGTACCATGGTTTAACTTTTGGATTTTATTAGGCCTACTTCGAACCAACGAGGAAGGGGGGTAAATGTATGTAGCTGGTTTTATAGGGAATGTCTCGAGATGAAAACACAGGTGCATGCCCTTTATCCAAAGTATAGGAAATTGGAAACAGCATGTTTAGTGAAGGAATATTTTGATTCAAAACTTCGATTAACACAGCTATGTAAGGATAAGCAAATGGCCTTCACCCAAAGATGCTGGAAGACACTTATTCATGCTACTGTCAGTAATGACATGATAAAATTTTGGGCCTTGATTTCAGGCTACATGGGTGAGAAATAGGGCTCCCAAATCTCGCCAAATCGCGGCGGGGGATCTGCATGTCTTTGCAGAATCTGTGCCGCGGGGACGGCGAGACGCGTTGCCCCGCCTTCACCAGGACATGACGCTACCCATTGCTCTGGCAATGGGGCTGTTTGGACAGGCTTCTGTCAGGGGAAATCTACTCTGGACCACTGTGCTGTTTTAAGTCATCTAGTGAACAAGTACAGCAAAGAGAGGTGCTCAAAGTTATTTGCAGCCTTTCTAGACTTGAAGGAAGCCTTCAACTCCATCCCTAGAGACCTTTTATGGAAAAAACTAAGGGACTTGGGTATTGGTGAGAGCTTGCTTTTCCTGATTAGAAAGCTCCACTAGAACACTTCTTGTCATGTGAGATGCTCCAATGAGGGCGACTTAACCCCTAAGATTCCAACAAATGTTGGAGTAAAACAAGGCTGTATTCTAGCTCCTCTATTTAATCTTTTTGTGAACAATCTAGACTGTTATTTGAAAACCACTGATGGTAATAGTCCTAAAATAGGGGAGATCCATCTCCCATTGCTTCTCTATGCAGATGATGTGGTACTTCTTTCCCTGACTCAGGTGGGAATGAAAAGACTCTTAGTCCGCTTTCTTGAATATTGTGAGGTTAATAAATTAACTTTAAATTTTGGGAAATCTAAAATCATTGCCTTTGGAAAGATGTGGAAGCCTAATAAATGGAAAGTAAGAGGTAACCTGATCAAGCAGGTTTCGAGCTTTAAATACCTGAGCTTTAAATACCATAGTCTTAGTTGGACAGTACATAAAAAGGAAATGACCTAATTGGTTAATAGTACCATGCTTGCAATCTCTGGTTTTTACTATATGAAGGGTAATCAGTATGTCCCCGCAGACCTGAGGATTTTCAATCATAAGATTAGTGCTAAACTGATGTATGGGGCTCCAATCTGGATTTTGGCGATTAATAAAGAAATAGGAAAAGTTCAATCTAAATTTCTATGGAAAATATTAGGTCTTCCCCCACGCGTATCTTATGCGGCTATCTGTTTGGAGACCAATCAGACTCGTCTAGAAACAAAAGCTTGGATTATGACATTTAAATTTTGGCTCAGGTTACATTTTAGTGCTAATTCCAATCATCTCACAAATGCTTACTGAGTCTGCATCCTCGGCATGGTTTTCCCATATAGAGTAAGATCATGCGTATAGGAGTTAATTTTGGAGAGCTTCTTCAGTTGTCAGAAAGTTCAGCCTTTCACTTGTTTAAACAAGGACTCCTCGACATAGAACATCAAGAGCTAATTAGCCTGACTTCAGGTAGATGCTCCCCCTTGAAGATACGGTTTCCTCCCCAAGGGTCTATTGTGGAATATTTTTTTGGTTTAATCATTCCTCACTATCGAAGAGCTTTTATGTTAAGCCATTTTAATGTGTTGCCTTTGGCTGTACTGGGTGGTAGGTTCTCCAAGATTCCTTATTTCGATAGACTGTGTCCCTGTGATGTTAACGAAATTGAGAGTCTAGATCGTGTCATTCTACACTGCATCTTCTATCGAGATGCTCGAGTATTATATCTTGAGCCTTTGTTGAGGAATCTAGCAAATCATTCTGATTAATGAAAGATATCTTATTTACTCTCTACTTGCTCCTCAGTGATTATGGAAATGGTGGCCAAATTTTTGTTTTGGGCTTCTAAGAGAAGGGAATGTATCATTAACTGCATATGACTTTGTAATTCCTTGCCTGTCAGTTTTAACATAACATGCCAATAAAGGTCTGATTGATTGATTGATTTCAATATGAGCTTTCATCAGTCGTAGCTTACTTCATCAGATACACTAAATACGTTCCTATACTAGGTGGTGGCTGCAGATGAATGGCAAAGGCAGCAAGGAGACATCACATTAGCTGGCAAGTAAAACCAGACAAGCTTGCACTGTTGCTCATACCGGGTTTGTCCTGCCTAAAATGTCTAGTCATCAGTCCCAGCAAGTCAGTGCTTGCTTATTCTCCCAGGGCAGGAATTAGAACTGCGGGGATTGAGACATTTGCTGTAATTGGATATGGCATTCACAGAAGACAACCTTTTCCATTTATTCCTGATTTTGGGGTAGGAAAGTACCAGTATTAGATTCAGATCTGTGAATTCCCCCCCCATTTCTGGAATTCTGGGAACACCATATTTCAATTGGGGAACCAATTTGTGGTTCTGATGCAGCTATTTTTAAAGATAATGGCACCAAATTTGCACAGAACACAGTCTGCCCCTCTAACGTAAGGGCTCGCTAAAGGTTCAAGCAGAATAGACAAAGAGGTTTTATGGACTCTTGGTGCACTCCACTGTTTCCCATGGTGGGGTTGGGGAAAATGACAATGGCCAAGAAGGCCACTGGCTTTCAACATAATACTTGGCTATACCTGGTTTCTTTACATCATCTTACAGTGACTATGCTCAAAATGCTGCATTTGCCAACCCTCCTTGCTGTGGTTTCTTGTCTCTTTCACAATCAAGAAAGGCTTCCTTTGCAGAAAAGCACCACCTGTCTCTGCAATCTTTGAAAATACTTTGAATTGTTCACAAAAATAGAGTATGTGAATGTGTGGTTGCATGCAATGAATCAATCATCCAGTTACTATGAGACACATCCCCAGTGAGCATCCACTGTAGGGGTTCCTTGATTATTATTTGAGGATAATTATTATTTGAGTTCTTGGTGTGTGGGGTCTCTTGGTTTGCTAACACTGTCATCTGGGTGACAGTTCCAGGTAGTCAGCTTCAGGCCTTAAAAATTCCTTCTTAATTCCTAAGAATCCCAGATTTCTTTTTACCATTCTGGAAATCATGGTAATGACCCAAAGCAGAAATTTTGGAGTATATTTTCAGTTTGGGAATACTGAGATGCAAACCCCCTAGTAAAAAACAAAGTAGGTGGCAGTGGGTTGGAGAGGGGCAGCATCTGATAACTCTTTGTGGAGCACATGAGAGAGAATTCCTATTAACTGCATGACAGTGGAACGGATATTGTAACTAACCTGCAGTCCATGGCTTAGACGACTTACTTTCTGGAATAATCTGTTCCATGCATCTTTTTTTTGTCTGCTACAAATTTGATTGATTTGTTATCTATGACAACTCCTTTGCTCAGGTTTTTATTTTTTTATTTTTATTTAATGAGATTTTTATCCCGCCCTCCCGGGGCGGCTTACAACTCATAATTTCAGCAACATATAATACCATAAAATACAATGTTAAAATTCAATATAAATCCAATATGAAACCAACAATAAAATGTATAAAGTGCTAGTCATTATCATGTCATTATTATATCATTATCACATCAACTCCACGCAGCTTCAATGTTAGTCATTGTAACTTCAGCTCCATTCAGTATCAGATGTCATAGGGAGCTAGTATCGTAAATCTATTCCACTTCAGATGTTATAGAAGATACATCAGCTGTCATACAATGAAGGAGGGACTGCCTCGGGCTGTAGTTAGGGTCCAGCGGATCAAGGCTCTTGTCATCAGATGGTAGTCATGGTGGTGGCAACAGTAGTGGTGGCAGCTCCAAAAGCCTGACTGGAAGACATATCTAGCTAAGCCTTGCATTAACTCTGCTGGCCACGTAGGTGATGCGGATTCCCCTGTTTCACGCTTAAGTCGAAATGTCAGTTCAAATCCAAAACCACTTGGCCCATCTGGCCCAGTAAACTCGTGTACTCTGTTGTCGCCATACAAATCACTTAATCCAAAGCTCATGTGTCAATTCTATATGCAAACACTGCATCTTTCATTGCCTTGAGCAGGACTCTGGAAAGACAACTAAAATAAGCAAGCAAATAAATAAACTGTCCATTTGCAGCTACAATACACAAATTCTCCATAAAAACAGAGATTTTTTTTAAAAAGAAAGAAACAGTTTTAATATACTGGAAAGGGAAATTAAACTATGAATGTTCAAGATCAACTTCATGCAAATGTCAAAATACTTCTAATTTAAGACCTATGAAGTTCTTCCATAGATTTCCTAACCCTTTAGATTAGAGCCTTTCAAGTGAGGACCTTGAAGCTTTTAAATATACCCAATATATTTAATTGGGTATAATATACCACTTGTAGCTTTTAAATATACCCAAAAGACTATGGAAGAGAACCTTAAACTAGTGTGGGCCACTTCATGCTATCAGACTAAACAGTTGTCTTTCCCCTAAAGCAACTAGAGACAAAATCAAAATCCCTAAGCTGCCTAAGAGCTCTCTAAACCCTATCTGAACAAAAATCAGTTAACCTGGTCTTTTTAATTCTACCTTCTCCCCTTTCTCCCACCAAAGGTTCCCAGCACCCTGACTGACCATTGCTGGCTTTCTCTACCAGACCACCAGGGTACAAAGGAGACTAGCATATATTAAAAGGGAACAGGTTTGGCTCTAACTATTAGAGGTGGCCTGGCCCAGTGAGGGAGTGGAGAGTACAAAAAGGATAGATGTAGGTATAGAACTGGTTCTTACAACTAAGTGTGCAGGTTGAGGGACGATTTGCATATCCTCACCCTCTGTATATCGAACCTTTAAGGAAAAGTGCAATCTATTTATCTGTGTAGTCTCTAGTTCACACAAAGAGTAGATATTTCTCTCTAGTTCACATAAAGTTTACAGCAGAGAATGTTTCCTGACACACCCAACTAGAGTGTGTGTGGATTATCAATTCAGTCTAAATGTTCAGTAAAATCAGCAGAAGGATCATTTTGCCCACACTAATTACCTATTCTGTTCTACAGATATGAACAAGCCTACCTAACTAGTCTAGTTGGGCTACGTCCAGAAAAGTATTTCTGGATTGGCATATCAGAGATAACGGAAGGCTGGACATTCAACTGGACTAATGGACACTCAGTTACATTTAGCCACTGGAACTCAGGGATGCCTGGTAGGTACCTTTGTAGTGAACCTGCTGCAGGGAGTGACACCGACTGGCTGGAGGGCTCTTTGGGGAGATGGAGCAAAGTGAGCCACAGTCGTTGAGATGGTTACAGTAGAGATGAGAGAATGTGAGGCAGGAAACTGAGAGCTGCTGAGAGTTTTTAAAAATGGCAATTTTTGAGAGGAAAGGAGATAAAAAAAAGAGGAAGGAGATCCAAGGAAAAGAAAGCTGAGTGGAAAGACAGATGGTGAAGAAAATGGGATTTGAAGAAAGGTTCCCCAAGTTTAATACGGTTGAGACAGTGATCTAAAACCAGTAGAAATTAAATTCTGTTACATCGATATACTCTGGGGGGTTACTTTCTCAAACAGAGCGTGTCCATTTAAGAAAAATTGGTACATGTCTAAAAAGAAGTTTAATTCCATTGACTTTCCCCAAGGACAAAATCATGGCTGTGTTGCTATGAGAACTGGAACTGCAGCTGGATTGTGGGACATTGTGAGCTGTGAGGAGAAGGCAGCATTCATCTGTAAACAATGGGCAGAAGGTGTGACAACAACTCTTGCCCCAACAACAACCACACTGCCCCCTTGCCCAGAAGGATGGTCTGGAACCGAAACAGCAAGTTCATGCTTCAAAGTAGGAATACAGTTTCTTGTGTCAAGCTACGGTACATACTAGCTTAAGCAACAAAGTAGAAAATGCTGTCAGGAAACTTTTCAGGAACTTCCTATTGTCTTTTACTTTAAAAGTTTTACCATCATTCTTATTTAAGAATGCAGTATTTATTTAAGTGCAAAGTTTTCTTGATCATCTATGACTTTTCTAGAACTGTCAATGCCTTGTGTTTTAAAGTTCTGTAAGGTGCTTTAGGATAGTGGAGGAGGCAGTCCCAGTCAGCAGATTGCTGTAAGCATGAAACAATGTCATAAAAAAATAACCCTAGAAGCAAACTCAGGGATCACTGAATCCAAACTTATCTTGACAGAGAACTTCCATATCTAAATTACGTCCACTGGCTGCCTCTCTAAGTAATCTCATCTTTGAGAGGAATTCTACATGTCCTATATAATATTGCTTGATTTAATGTCATGTTTTCTAGAGTTTGGTTTCTCGGGTATAATTTTTTGCTAGACTAAAAATTGGAGACGTAATTTCACATATGAATCCAAACATACATTTTTTTTAAAAAAAAATCCTCTCTTGTTTCAGCTAAAGAAAAGCTCAGCTAATCTTGTGTCCCAGTGTTGAACTCTCTTTGCCTGATCAGTGAGGACTCGGGGATAGAACCATGCTTTATTTAGACATAGGAGGTGTTTTCAGGATTCCTCTGTACCTGTCAGCTGCCTGTAGAATGGGAGCAAAGAACTCAGTTGTATCTTTGTCCCTCCTTTGCGATACTGCTACATGTAACTGGGCATGAGAGGATGACTTTTGCTTTGAAGGACACAGAGTAGTACAAATGTCCAAAAAGGTGGCCTATGTTTTTAAGAAGCAAAAAGTCAAGCTCATCAAGTTGTTTATTTACATAATCATTTCCCCTCTTAGATACTGTTTCTGGCGATGTGGAATCAATAAGGAATTCTTACTCTTCAGTTATTTTGCTAGGTTTAGGGACATGTTCTACTCTATTCTTTCTCGTCCAGGGTGAGGCCTCCAAGTTTGTTAAGAGAGATGACTTCCCTTTTGGGTAGTATGACTGTACAGGGAACACCTGGTATCTTTTAAGATATCCCTGCATAAAAAATATTAAAGTTGGAATCTGGGGGGAATAGAAATGAAGCCTAATTCTATCACCTCTTAGAAATACCGGGATACACTCCACACATTTTAAATCAATAGAAGATGGGTGCTTATGTAGCAAATAAGAAAGATGTTCTCAGGCATTTCATTGACTTATCCAATTTATCACTCGCCCTTTATAGGGGAGGATGTTCAACACTATTTTGTTACGTTCAAGTGTCAGGGGGTGTGAAAGAGGATCCGAGTTTGATACAAATTTCAAATTGCCTTTTCCATGTTAGGCACCCACCCTTCTCTTCCTTGTCCTTAGACTGACATAACATCCCATCTTTTTGTTTGCATGGCTTTTGCGTTCTCATTGACAGATAACACTACTGCCTTCGCTTCTATACTCTTGTTTCCCTTATTTTACTTATTTCCCTTTCCTAGGAAATCCTCCACATATTTTGTCAATATATCTAATTTTTCAAAGATTTTCCCCACAGTATCAGAAATTAGTAGCATCTGAGTTGCCAGCATTTCCAAATTTATTTGTTTTTTCTTATCTTTATTTTTTCTCAAAAGTTCATTTAATTTGGTTATTTGAGAAGGAGAACCCAGAGGGGGATCAGGAAAAAATATTTAAAGGATTTGGTGGTGTCATATCTTCATTTGAAAGAGAGGCAAATCTATTGGAGGTTTTTATAGTAAGAAATTCCTCTATCTTACTCTGTTTAGAAGGGGGTAGTTTGTTCATGGAGGGCTTGCAACCTTTTCCTTCCCATTGTTAATATCAATCTAATAAGGTTTAACCAATTTCACTAGATAGATAGCCAAAATAAATTTAATAGAGGTTTTTAACTCCTTCACCTAAAATTATAATAGATAAAGACAACCAGATTAAAACCCATTGAGGTAATCCCTAGTGGGGAATAGAATATAAAATATACATTTTAAAAATATAGTAATAAAACACTGATAAAATAAGTAATTCAGAATTACTAAAACAATTATCCCTGCCAAAAAGGATAAAGATAATGTGAACAAATGAATAAATAAAACAGCGAAGAAAGGAGGGGATGAAATAGTGTCTCGTTCTCAAGGTTTCTCTAATAAACTAACTAGCAGCAGCAGCTTTGCCAAAGGGGGTGCAGAGAAACCTCCCAGCCTCTCCTATAGTTCCTGCCTCCCTCATCTGAGCTCAGCATCACATGCCTGTCAAGGTCAACCTCTTTCAGATAAAATTAGAAGTTGAAAGTTAAAAGCTAAAAGCTAAAACAGCCGCAGCCCAGTAAAACACAGAAAGAAAAACAAGATGGAAGTAATATTTCTATATAATAATTCTGTTTTGGTCATGGACTCTCCTGAACACTCAGAAGCTGTCCCAATCCACTGGCTGCGTTGCCCGAGTCTCGCCTCCAATATTCTAAACAGTTTGCTGTTCCTCTGCCCCAAAAGCTAGTCAGAACACAGAGGTCATTTCCGTATGTGGCCTGATTGGCCTTTGCAGGGGTCATTTCGTAGAAAAAGAGCTAGGGGAACTCATTAGCATAACTCATTAGCATATGCCACACCCCCTGACATCAGGGGCCCGGCGGTGGACCTGCAAGGCCGGTGGAAGTGCAAGGAAGCCCCGCCAAGGCCCTCCCTGGCCCCAGGCAGGCAGGGGTGGGGAGAGGCGGGGAGGAAGCAACTTACCCTCCCTCTTCTCCTGCATCCTCCTGGCTGAATGAGGGCCGGAAGTGGGGCGGCCGGAAGCAGGGGGCGGGGCTTCATCATGTGCCCCGCCCCCCGCACCTCACCCGGGGGAACTGCGATCCCCTGAGTTCCCCCTGAAATGACCTCTGGGCCTTTGCCTCTAACATTCTAAACAGTTCGTTGTTGCTGTTGAGAGTCATTGAATATGTCCTGAGGTAAAATACATATCCCAATTTTCCCTTAAACGGTCACAGGAGTTGCCAAAATATATATCCCAATCTTCACTTAAATGGTCCCTGGAGTTGCCAATCTCTCTGTGGGGCCTGGAGATCTCCCAGAAATTACAGTGTTCCCCAGCCACAGCACATCATTCCCCCTACAGAAAATGTCCCAGCTATTACAATGGGTGCTTTGGACAGTGGACTCTATGGCATTATACCCTACTGAAGTCCCTCCTCACCCCAAACTCTACACTCCCCAGGCTCTACTCCTCAAATCTACAGGTCTGTCCCTTTCCTTAGTATTTCCAGCCTCCCAGAAGAACCTGGAGATCTCCAAGATCAGTTCCCCTGGAGAGAATGGCTGCTTTGAGCAATGGACTCTATGGAATTATACCCTGCTGAAGTCCCTCCACACCCCAAACCCTTCCCTCCCCAGACTCTACCCCTCAAATCTACAGGTCTGGCCCTCCCCTTAGTATTGCCAGCATCCAGGCAGCACCTGGAGATCTCCAAGATCAGTTCTCCCGGAGAAAATGGCTGCTTTGGGCAATGGACTCTATGGCATTATACCCTGCTGAGGTCCCTCCACACCCCAAACTTTGCCCTCCCCAGGCTCTACTCCTCAAATCTCCAGGTATTTCCCAATCCAGAGTTGGCAACCCTGTAACTGGCTATGGAACCACTTTCCAGACCCTTGGAACCTAGAAGACATGGCATAGGAGGAGGTGCTTTTCTACTTTAGCTGCCACTGCATAACCCCAAGTCAACATAAGTCATGGTGGAGGGAACTATACCTGTTACCATGAGGCTGTCCTCCCATACTAGCCACTTGGGGCAGCAAAATGACTTGAGACAGCCCTGCCTTATAGCTAAGCAGAAGGAAATAAATACGGCTTGCATCCCTCTATTTTCCCCTTCCCTCTGCCGCCCCACCAGCCACAGCTAGGACACTTACCTGGACCTTCTTTCTACATAATAATAATAATAATAATAATAATAATAATAATAATAATAATAATAATTTAAAAAACTGTGATGCTGGAAATACCTTCCAACTCGCCTATTTAGGACCCTTAGTTCCCCCACCCTCTCCTCCTAAAATGGATAAGGGATGGAGTTGTAAGCAAAATAAATATAAATACAAAAGCATTGAAGCTAAAACCAAAGTAGAATAAAATACAACAGAAACAAAGTTACTCCCTCTCAGCAGAGCAAAGCCCACAAGTGTCTATTCTCTCTCAGCTAGAAACTGGAACTCGTCCTCTCTGGAAATTTGTTGTCCAAACTTATCAACCTTTCATAAGTCTTCCTCAGAGTGTTTTCTTAAACAATGCAGCATTTATATCTAAAACAAACAGTTCAAAATCAATTAAATGCTAACTGATATATAATCTTCCACCATCTTCCATTGTATTCCCATGCACCAATGCAGATTCCCCCTCCCCCAAGTGACACTGGCTCTACTCAGCAAAATCTGAAGCTTTCCTCCTGCCTAAGGGACTTTCCTCCACTGAAAGAAGCTCTCCGGGAAACTTCCATTAGAGGAAGGCTCCTTATGCTGGAGGGGGGCTTCAGACCACACTGAGCAGAGCAGCAAATACAAGCCACTTCAGCTTCTCTCACAACACACTGCGTGCCCCACCACTCATTTGAGTCACCATTGTCCTAATATTTGAGAAATGTTTCTTGATAGCTAAATTTCTTTTCCTGCAAGTCAGCTCTTTTGCCCCATATCCTACTGCCCTAGCACCTTTCATCAGCAGGTGACTTATCTCTGTTGTTTTTCAGTTCATTTATATAGATTCTCATCCTCTTTTAATCTCTTTATCTTTCGTTAAGTGCATTAACAAAAAGCAGACCAAGGTGTACTTAAAGAATTCAGCAAGTAACTCTGCTCTTGCTTCTCTGGTTCCTCTTTCCTGACACAATGCATTCAGTTCTTATCCTTTACTTGCTTTTTGTATTCCTGTCTCACAGATGTCTCTTAAATATGGGGGGCTGTCATCTTGCACCTCTGTATTACTTTATTGTTGTTGTTGTTGTATCATTTTGGCCTTTGACTCTTCTGTATTTACCACTCATACCTCTGTTCTCCAGTTTATCTACATCAATATGCCGATGGAAGGCCTCCTTTATGCTTGGAAGGGCACTTTAGGATCCAATCAGTTATGCTTGCTGTAGTTTTTCAACTAAGTTTGTGCTTCGTATGAGAGAACTTGTTCTAGTGTTTTTCTACCTTGCTTATGTAGAACTGTTGCAAACCAGTTGTATAACATTTGATTTATTATTCACATGAAGAAGGAGGTTTGATTTCTTTACATAATGTGTAATTTCTTGTAACAGTTTACCATTAGCAGTCCTTGAGGGTCTTTACAAGCAAGACACTTCAAAGGGCTGATTGTGTCCTTGAGGTGCAGGAATGATAGAGACCATAGCCCTTGTGTTGCTATTTTGTTGTTACTATAAAGGAGTTAGAGATGAAATAATTGCTGCACTCTTGGTTATGGTGCCAGGCCATTTAGCACAAAGCCTACTTGCCCTATTATGTGTTGGGAAAATGTATATATTACCAGAACAGTGGCTAGATTAGAGTTGCCAGTAGGGATGTGAGGACTTCTGCCACTCCACTGACAACCCACATTGGCCACCACCAACCCATACTTCCATACATGACACTACCAGTTTTTAAATTTTTATGTCTGTAAACAAAGAACCAGGAAGAAATGATAATGTATGGAATGTATGGAAGGACAGAAGAACTAATGAGTTTTCATCTACCATTCTGTTCTACCATCCCTAGTATATACCTCCTACACAAGAATGTTTCGTTGATACAAGAACCTGTTGGCAGAAACTTCCTTGCACTGGCAGAATGAAATGGAATGGAAGAACCAATCTAATGTATTCACTCCTTAGCAAAAGAATATGTCAATATCTAGGACATAGCAATGATGAAAGTTGCAAAAAGGTTATGGGTATCTGTAGTTGAGCACATTGCCATATATTTAAGAAAGGTTAACTTCCCCACATTTCCCATGTGCTAAGCTAGTTTTCCATATTCACTCAGTCCCAAAAAGTGGTCTAGTCATGAGTTTCCTTATTAAATTTTTTCACAGATGAGTTCATATGCAGATAAAGGGTGGGTATGATTTTACATTCAAAATAGGAATGAAGGCAAATCACAGAGATCCCTGTGAACTGCATTAGTGAATCCTATTTTGCATGTTCCAGACAGTGTAGAAATCAAATTTTACCTGAAGGTATTTTGTACAATATAAGGATGATAGTCCTGCTCAGGCACAACATCAGTAAGAATTTTCTCAGCAAAACTTTCTGATACATATAACATGGTCCTCTGTAGTTACAGCAGAAGACAGGAAATTCACAGTTTGACTTTCCCCACTTCTTGAATGTGAAGCCTGCTGTAAAGTTCTATTCTGTTATCAATTTTTAAAATGAAGGTAATAGCATAAATGTTTTGCCATTAGGAAAAAAATATGATAAACACACAGAACTCTTCCAAGATCAAAAATGTTGAAAAGTTGTTTGAATGTAATAACCTAGACATTGGTGGTGGCACTGGTCAAAGTGGTGGGATCTGATGAAGGCTCAGAAAAGGGGGGGCAAGGGGGGGAGAGAGATTATCAAGGTATGAGCCAAGATCTGTCAGGGGAATAGACAGGAATTAGCAATGTTCTGGAAGGAAAGAGTTGAAATTGGCACCAAAATATATCACTATACTTATTTTACACTTAGATTTTTAGAGAGAAAAAATACAACAAGAGAACTTGGTTTGAAGCTCGAGATTTTTGCAGAGAAATTGGAGGAGACCTGGCTTCCATCCATAGTGACAAAGAACAAAGCAAATTACAGGAATTGTGAGTGTCATAACATATCCTTTCTATCTCAGGGTCCAAAATCATTTCAACTGTTTTAGGAAAGCATCTGACGTGTGCACAGGCTGAAACATGTGTAAGCCTATTATATCACAATAGACACTGCTGGTGAATGCTGAAGGTCTGATGGGACATGACAGCAGGACATTATGAATGGATTTTGTTATGTTTTTTAAGCATAAAAAGGAGCAGTGGATAGACCACTGATTAACATCAGGGCTGTGGGGCATACTTTTTATGATCTCGTTTTGTGGAGTTGGTCTTTGCCCTGTGGGAGGGAAACATACAGCCACTGTGGGCTATGTTCTCCAATTGCATTTATATGCTTGAAGTAATAGCCAATGAATGCGTATCTTTAAGTATTAGGATCAAATCTTAGACTTGAACTTTGGCAGACAGCTGGGGATCCTGGTGATGGGAGCAGGGAAAGGTATGGCAATGGGACTCTATGGAATGGAAGTGGAGTGGAAGGAGATGGAGATGCTCAGTCCCGTTCCAACTTTCATCCCATCATAAGACATGTGGGTGAGATGGCTAGGAATACTCACACACACCCTTCAGCACAACACTGCTGCTGTGCAATGCCAGGTCCATTAATAATAAGACCTTGACACTGTGGGATTTAACTGCAGCACAAGAAACGAACCTGGCATGTGTGACCGAGACCCGGACAAGGGAAGGTGAAACAGTTGCCTTGAAAGAGCTGCCCCCTCCAGGTTTCTCAGACCTTCAGTCTTGAACAGTGGGGTGGAGGAGGTGGGGTAGTGATACTTATCCAACAGAGTTTTTCCTTCAGGGTGCTCCCCATCCTGATGACTACCGACATTGATTTTGTATGCCTGGTCTGGGACACTGAGGTGAGTCTGGCTGTCTGTTTGGTGTACTGTCCACCTAGCACACCAGCAGACAGCCTTCCAAGCCTGCTTGAGGCTGTAGCTGGCTGGGTCTTGGAATCCCCCAAGCTTGTAATCCTTGGGGACATCAACACCCATGATGATGCTGCCTCCTCACAGCAGGCTGTGGACCTGGTGTCATCCATGGCAGCACTGGGTTCACCCAGATTGTATCAGAGCCCACACACCAAGCAGGCCATATGCTGGATTTAATCTGCAGCATGGGGGTAGATATGGATCTGATGGCCAAGACGTTGGTGCCATGGTCAGATCATTGCACCCTGAAGGTTCAGTGGGTGTCCCCCTCCCCATCTATGCAGTGAGCAGATTTATGCTTTCTCGCAGAGACTAATGGACCCAATTGGGTTCCAAAATGCTCTGCAGGAACCAGTGCCCTCCAGCGATTCCTTAGATGAGCTGATAGAGGACTGGAACTCCCGTATCTCTGAAGCCATCTATGAAATCCCCCCCTGAGGTCCTCTCTGTCCCCAGCAGAAAACATCCCCTTGGTATACTACTGAACTTAGGGGGATGAAACAGGAACTCAAATGATGGGAGCAAGTTTGGTGGCAAGTTCACGATGAACTACTGTAACTTGCTCTACATGGGTCTTCTCTTGAGGCTGACTTGCAAGTTCCAACTGATCCAGAATACAGCCGCACAGGTCCTTATGGGAACCCCTCTCATGGCACATATTCAGCCTGTGCTGCACAAGCTGCACTGGCTTCCAGTGGAGCACCAGATCAAATTCAAGGTTTTGACCTCCAAGTTTTGACCTCCAAGGCACTTAGTGTTCAGGGACCCATATACTTTTGGGACTGCCTCTCTCAGTATGCCCCCAGAAGTGCACTACGCTTAGGAAGTAAGAACCTCTTGGTGGTCCCTGGCCCAAGAGAGATCTGGCTGTCCTCAACCAGGGCTAGGGCTTTTTTGGCCTTGGCCCCTGCCTGATTGAACTCTCTGCCAGAGAACATCCATGCCCTATGGGATTTGTTACCTTTCCTCAGGGCATGTAAGGCAGAGATGTTCTGCCAAGCATTTGGTTGAGGACAGCAATGGGTCAATATGTACTCTGGCACTATCCTACCCTCCATCCTCTGCAACCCCTGTAAGAGGCTTGTGGAAGCTGAATTTTTTTGTGCCATTTTGGAATGGATTGTTTTATTTGTTGATATGTATTTTTTGCAGGTTTTAATTTAACTTATTTATTTTATTTACCGTTGATGTAAGCCACCCTGAGTCCTGTTTGCAGGGAAGGGTGGCCTAAAAATCTAATTAAATAAATAACTCTTAAGTCCCTGGCAGTGGATTTGATCCAACCAGCAGTCTGGGAGAGTGAGGGCTGTTATTAGTAAAGTCCAAGGTATGATTCTTTTTAAAGGAATAGAATATGTGGCTTGAGCATACATTCCTAGTACAAAGATCCACTTAGGAGTTTATAATGTACGCACTTTATGAAATATTAATGAGTTGCCCCAAGATATAGTGTAACCCCCAAATTCTAGAGTAATGTTCACAAATTCAAAATATAAACCCAGTTTATTTAAATATTATTAACTCAACGCAACTGTGAAAAATATTCCCAAAACTATCAATACTGGTTCATTAACCAGTGTCCCCAGAGCAGAGAGTTCTACTCACAACCCACTTTGTAAGATGTGCAGACAGTACTGTGGGTTCATCCAGAGTCCCAGATATCCAGAAGGCCTTCTTGCAACAGCAGGAACTTTTCCTGTGAACATGCTGGATGAATCTTCAAGCTTGTTCATTGCCCTAGGAGTAGTTCCCCTTTCCTCCGGGCAAGATGAAGCAGGGCAGCTCTGTACTAGGGTGTTGATCTCAGGCAGTCAATGAAGAGTTCAGCTGTCAGCAATTCCTGCTCCAGATTCTTCAGCTCTTCTTAGCCACCACTGCTCTCCCAGGGAGGAGAGTTCAATTCTTTCCAACCAGCAGTTTCAGCTTTGTGTCCTTTCTGGATCCAAAGCCTAGAAACATTCTTTGCCTTTCAAAGAACACTACCTTCAGCGCACCTCAATAATAATCCCTTGTCCTGGTTTTCCGGTTTTGGCAATCACCATGGCAGTCGCTTTTTCCCGGACCTCCAGGAGAAGCCTGCCAGCGCCCACCGCTGGGAAAGAGCACGATCGGCCGCGCCACCCCAGGAGCCCGAGTGATGGGCTCCAAGCCATGGGGTGCTAGAGAGCCCTCCTCTGGCAAGATAAGCTGGTAAGGGGGGGCTACTCCAAGCCCCGATGGTCCCGCTGTGGAGCATCCTGTATGGGAACAAGAACAGCACACCAGAGCAAGCGTTTGGTGATCAAGCGCTTTTAGACACAAGCGAACAATCGTTGAAAATGTGAGTTTAAGTACAAGCGAGAACAACGAAAAACTGCACGGCCCTCCCAAAAGAAAATGAGGGGGGAGGGGATTCTCCTCCATTAAGAACTGTTTACAAGCAATTTTAAGCTAGAAAAGGGGGGGCACTACAAAAAGTGAATGGATTAAAATAAAGAGACTGTAAGAGCTTACCGCGTGATATAAGAACTTCCAGAGACTTTGACAAAGTTTTAATAAAAGTAAACAACTCTCAAACATGGCGCCACCTGTGAGGGACCAGAGAGACATACAAGCGAAAGCAAAACTTCTTCCTGGAAGTTCCAGCCCTGTGAGTTCTGTGCCTAGACAGGACTCAACTGCGGAACATCAAAGGTTGTTGTCGAAAGCACTTTGCCCTCTACTGGAGAAAATTACTGCAATTGACAATAAACTCGATACACAACAAGCACAAATGGCTGCTAATACACAGAAAATTGAAAAAACGGAACAAGAAAGAAATTGATACCAACTCAAAAAAGATGAATAAAAAACTACAGGCATTGGGGGGGAAATGCCAAATCAAAGAGTCTCGAGTACTACAGCTGCAAATGGAAAGGGCAAGCTATGTCTTGAGACTTCAAGGTGTCCAAGAAGAGAAAGGAGAGAATCTGAGACAGATTGTTACCGATGTATTAGCTCCCTTGGCAGAGATGACATCGGATCAACTTCAAAGCGAAATTGATACAGTCCACAGATTGTATACAAAATTTATCAGAAAGAATAGTCTGCCAGGGGAAGTTACAATAAGATTCTCCCAAAGAAAAGTGAGAGATCAACTATTGAAAGCATCTAATGGAACGACCTTGAAGATAAAATACAAAAACATAAGAGTATTGAAAGACATTCCATTTGAGATAAGAAGGAAAAGAAGGAAATACAGAGATTTGGTTTTATTTCTACAAAAGCACAATGTCTCCTACAAATGGCTAACACCCGAGGGATTAATTTTTAGATATGTAAATGGAAAAGAATGGCTTGACTCTGTTGAAAAGGCTCGTGAGTTTTTGCTTCAACATAACAGCCCGGCAGGAGAAGGTGCGACTAATGCTGCCAAAAAAAGCAAAGAAGAAGGAGAGGCTGGATCTTCCAAAGAAGACTCTGACTCTAAATTGGGGGCTACTGCCCCCAAACAAAGCTATCAGTTGAGACACAGAAAGGGGAAAAAAATAGATTGTTAATCTACTCTGGAATATCTAAAATAA
Source organism: Gekko japonicus (assembly GCF_001447785.1). Classification (NCBI taxonomy): domain Eukaryota; kingdom Metazoa; phylum Chordata; class Lepidosauria; order Squamata; family Gekkonidae; genus Gekko; species Gekko japonicus. The sequence continues at coordinate 1,826,295 of NW_015174274.1, forward strand.
ATATATTGTATATCTTTTTACAGTCTTTTGATGAAAGTAGAATTGTTGTATCTAAATAGATAGATGATTATTTTCAACGAAAGTTAACTTGTGTTGAAGCTTAAAGGTAATTTTGCAAATGTATGTATGATCACCATCTCTTGGTTTTTTAGAGGGTTTTCTTTACTTTCTCCCTTAGACTGTAGTTTCCCTTTCCTAATTTCCTGTTTGTAGTTATTAGAAAAGCAATAAAAAAATCCGCTTTGGGGGCCAAAAAACCCACCCCTTGTCCTTTTTTATTTTTATAGATTTTTTATTGCTTTTCACTAAAAAAAACTACAAAAACGACACACTAAAAATTCAGAGTAGCAAGTTAAAATAATGAACTATCTTGCACTTTGGGTATTTCCCTATATATTCAAGTTTACAACAAATAACTTAATTACTTAATAATAAGTATTCAAATACAAAGAACAAAAAAATTCTTAATTTTAGTATCGCATTTGAGCAATATTATAAATTCTTAAATTTCTGACATAGAGAGGTCTTAGATCTTCATTTAGATGTCTTCTTGTCTTTACGCTTCTTCTTCTGCCAGGGGATTTTAACTTTATAAGATATGGGTGCAGCAGCTCCCATATCAGAAACAAAGTCAGAGTCAAAGATTTCCCCCAGGGACATCGAAGTAGATGAAGAACTGTCAGTGGCTGACGCCTGATGATCGCTATTTTCTTCTGTCGCCTTCTTTTCCTCTGCTTCTTTTCTTTTTTTGGTCGGAGTTTGGTGCTGCTTCAGGAAAGCTTATGCTTTAGAGAGAGAGAGTCAATCTTTTCCTCCTTCTCTTTGTAGTTGTATATAAAGACTTCTGGTAAAATCCATCAATATTGGACATTGTTCTTTTGAAGAAATGTTGTAATATTTCTGTATTGCTTCCTCTTCTTACGTATTTCATATGGTACATCTTTCAGTACTTTTATCTCTTCCTCTTGGATTTTTAATGTTGTGGCAGTAGATGCTTTAAGTATCAAGTCTCTTGTTGATTGTTTTGCAAATTTAACAAAAATTTCCCCTGGAAGATTATTATTTTTCACAAACTCTGAATAAGTTCTATAAATCATGTCTATGTCCGCTTGCAATATTTCAGGTTTGCTGTTAATCAAGGGGGCCAATGCTTCGTTTAAGATTTCTCTTAAATTTTCATCTTTTTTCTCTGGTACCCCTTGAAATCTTAAAACATATAAAGAGCTTTCCACTTGCAAGTTTAATAGTTGTTGTTTTTCAGAAGCTCTTTCTCTTTCAGCAATGTCCATTCTTTGATCCATCTCTTTGGTCTTAGTTTCAACTTGTATTAGCTTTTTGACCATCTTCGATTTTTCTTTAGTCTCTTTCAACTCCTTCTGCAAGTCATCAAATTTTTTGTTGAGGTTCATCCGCTGATCCAATAGGAGGCGCAAGGCTTCAGAAATCATACCAGCTAAGTTGGTGGTAGTTTCCGGTCTTCTGACCGGTGATGCTGTGCTGGCGCTTCCTGTGGTGCCTCTGCCTCTGGATGCCATTTCCCCCCCACGCTGTGACATTGTTCACATTAAGGTAAAAGTTCTTAAAAGTTCCAAGATTTCTCTCTAGGCTGAATAACGGGCCCCGCTGCAATCCGCTTTAGTTGGGTGGGTTTCTAACAGCTTGTTGTTGGCTTGCTTCCCATTTCACTGCTTTATCACTATGGGGTAGGGTTCTTCCTCCTGAGAATTTCCCCCCCCCTTCTCTATGGGGCTTTGCCATCTCACTGTCAGGTCTTCCACCCTCTGTACTTTTGTCTTTCTTTTGAAACTCATTGTTTTTTTCCACTGGATATCATTCCATAGGGAGAGTCCTTTGCTTAAGTCCTTGCATGCTCTGGTCCGGTAATGTCTCTGAGCACCATTGCTGGCTTCAGGGCAGCAGGACCTTCAGGAGCAAAAAAGAGCCTTGATCATTCAGCTGCAGCTTTGGGAGCGGCTCCTCCAGCGCTCCAGGCTAGAAGCTCCTTTCAAGAGCTTTGTGGGGGGGTTGAAAGCTTCTGAACCCCCTCCCTGCTGCCTAGATCCAAATCGCACCCATCGGAGCTTGATGGCAGGCATTCGTTTGCGAGTCACCGAAAACCGGAAGTTCCAATCCCTTGTCCTTTCAGCTAGCCCAGTCCTGCTTTATACCATCTCTCCTTGTCATGGTGGCCGTTTCAAAAGCATGCCCCATGAGCCTTTGCTAAACAAGCAAATTAGTACAAGCCTATGTATACATCAGCTATCTGCTAGTCTGGTCTGGCCGAAAGCATGTCTGAGTATCTGCAGTCTAAACATTAATATTTTAAATATTTCAAACATTCAAATTTTGAGTGTCATGAAATTTTTCCATATTTACTGGCTTCTACATAACATTTTGTTGAATTTTAGGACTGAAGATTCAACCTGGATTGGTTTTAATTCTTTGGACTCTGACATAGGGAATACTTGGAGTGATGGATCTCCTGTAAGTAGATTATTATTATATTAATCTCACCAAAACTGTGCAACCTTCAGAATCCATTTTTAAAGAATATTGAGGATAATCATTTGAAGATAATATTGAAGATAATATTTTCTTCCATGAATTTGAGACCACCTAATATAGGTCATTTGACCTGTTTGGTTAGACATGACAGTCCAAGTTCTTCTACACACATTTTACCGTGGGTGCACAACATTCATGAATTCCATTGTACAACAGATCATACAAATCTATCATTTCTAGTGAATATTACAAAAAATTAATGAACCTTTATTTTTGTTATAGGTTGACTTTGACAGATTGTTTTCATGGATCACTGATGAAAGACAAGTGTGTGCAAGAGTTCATGGTCGTTTTTCATTCTGGACGATGAAATCATGTAGAAGTTTATATCATTGGGCTTGCCAAGTGAAGAGAGGTCCGATCGCTCCTAATTTGCAACTGGTTGATTAAGCAAAACCCCGAAGTCATTTGCTTCATTTTATTTGTGACACTGCTTCTCAACCTTGTTTTACTTTATCATTATTATTATGGGGTTTGAGGCACAGCCACGTATTCCCCAAAATGGATTTTTGCCTGACTATTGGGTGCCAGATAAGGGCCCTTTCTTATGATATCTGCCCCTTCTGTTTTCAGGGATAATAGAAATACATAAGCAAAGACCAGAAATTGATTTTTCTGTAAAATGTCAAAAACAATCACTGCCCTTAACCTTAACCTTGACAGAAAATAAATTATTTGATTTAATATTAACGCAAACACACAAATTATGCCTTTATCTAACTGCAAGAACTCTAGTAGTCTAAAGACATAGTGAGTTAGATTGCTGATTATTCTTTTGCATGCTAGCATTATTTGCTCAGTCAAGCAGGAATCTATTTTTTCCAAAACAATTTATTAGGCTATATTAAATGGTCAAACAAAAAATCATATTATTATACATACATCCTTTTCTCCATTCCCCCCTTTATTGGCTTCCCACATTGCTCCAACCTCGAGCTCACCTTTAAGCTTCCTCCCTTTCCCCCTTAATCCTTTGATCACAGTTTACAGGTAACACTTTCAGTTAATATTATTCTTATATATTTAACCTCCTTTTGATACCATTAAGTTTTTCAATAGTTCTCAAAGCAAATCAAGTTGTCTCGTACATCCCAATATTTCTCAAGATAATCTTTAAAGTCTTTCCAGTCTGCAAAAAATTCTTCCGCTTCTACATTTTTAAGTTTCTTTGTCATTTTATCCATTTCAGCCATAAAAAGTAATTTCTTTATCCACTCCCCAATTTCAGGGATTCTATCTTGTTTCCAACATTGAGCATATATCATTCTAGCTGTTGTAATCATATACTACATCAAGGTCCTTTTAGTCATATTAACTTCTTCCATTTTAAGTCCCAAAAGTAATATTTCAGGTTCTTTCTTAAACTTACATTTTACAATTTTCTCAATTTCTGCATGTATCTCAGCCCAGAAGATTTTTGCTTTTTCACAAGTCCACCACTTATGGTAAAAAGAGCCCTCTATTTTTTTACATTTCCAACATTTGTTTGACATGTTACTATTCATATTTGCAATCTTTTTGGTGTCATATATCATCTATACATCATCTTATAACAATTTTCTTTTAAATTATTACATGTTGATATTTTCATAGCATTTTCTCATAAAAATTCCCAAGATAACATATCTATTTCTTTGTTCATATTAACAGCCCACTTTATCATCTGCTTCTTAACTGTTTCATCTTCTGTATGCCATTGTAACAATATCTTATACATTTTGGATATCAGCTTTTTACTTCCCTCAAACCAAACATTTTCAATTTCATTATATTTTTTCCTAAACTCAAAAGTTTTTCTATCTGTCTTAAACAAATCATAAATCTGTCTATATTGCAACCAATCATAGTTAAAGTCCAAGTCTTCCTCTTTCATATCAAACGTCTTCCCTGCAGGTTTCAAAATGTCTCTATATTGTATCCAGTCTTCACCTCTATGTGTCGTATATGGATTGATTACCTCTGCCAGTACTATCCAAAGTGGTCTCTCGTCCGTAAAATACCTTCTATACTTGATCCATGTATCAATTAATGTTCTTTTAAAATAATGGTGCTTGAAAAAACTGTTCATTTTTATTTTTCCATACCATAAATAGGCATGCCACCCAAATTTACAATCATGACCTTCTAACGGCAACGGTTTTCTATTATCCAAGGTAATCCATTGTTGTAGCCATGTTAAACAAACCGCTTCATGATATAGTCTAAAGTTTGGTAATTGAAATCCCCCTCTTTCTTTTGCGTCACATAAAATCTTCATCTTAATCCTAGGTTTCCTCCCAGCCCACACAAACTTAGAGATATCTTTCTGCCAAGCATTTAATATCTTTGCGTCTCTTACTATTGGGATTGTCTGAAATAAAAACATCAAACGGGGTAAAATGTTCATTTTAACCACCGAAATTCTCCCCAAAAGTGACAAATTTAATGTATTCCATTTTTTAATATCCTGTTGTATTTGGGGCCAAAGTTTATCGTAATTATTCTTAAAAAGGTCAATGTTCTTCATTGTCAATTCAATGCCTAAATACTTAGTCTTTTTGACAACTTGACACTGTGTCAGTCTCTGCAATTCCTCTTGTTTCCCACCCATCATGTTTTTACACATCACCTTAGATTTATTTTTGTTTACATAGAAACCTGCTAAGTCTCCAAACTCTTTTATTTTCTCCATGAGCAATGGTAAATTCCGTAAAGGATCTTCCACTATAAACATTACATCGTCTGCAAAGGCTCTATACTTATAAGAGAAGCCTTTGTTGGTCAAGCTCTTAATTTCTTTATCTTCCTTAATCTGTCTCAGCATCACTTCCAATATCCATATAAATAATAATGGGGATAGCGGACACCCTTACCTCATCCCCTTCTGTACTTGAAAGTGTTCCGTCATCTTCGCATTGATTACCAATGCTGCTCTTTGCTCCGAGTAGACTGCCTCAATAATGTTCTTAAATGGTTCTCCAATATCCATTTTTTCCATCACGCAGTACATAAAGTCCCAATTTAAATTGTCAAAAGCTTTCTCGGCGTCCACAAAGAAAAAACCAACCTCTTTTTCTGGATGTTTATCATAATATTCAATTACGTCAATCACCACTCTAATGTTATCTTTTATCTGTCTGTTCGGTAAAAAAACAGCTTGTTCTTCTTCAATAACATCCTTTAAATATGTCTTCAGTCTTTCCGAAATAATTTTCGCAAATAGTTTGTAATCATTGTTCAAAAGAGAAATTGGTCTGTAGTTTTTCACATTGGTTAAATCTTGCACTTCTTTAGGTATAAGCGAAATTGTCGCTTCTTTCCACGATTCTGTTTTTTTCTTTGTTGTTCTTATTTCATTCATCAAGAGTTCAAAAGTCGGTACTAGCCCCTCTTTAAGTTTCTTATAAAATTTTGCAGTAAAACCATCTGGTCTTGGAGCTTTCCCTAATTTTTCCTTCTGAATTGCCTTGTAAATCTCTTCTTTCATGATTGGGCTATTTAGCATTGTCTTAATATCATCTGAAATTTTTGTCGTCTTCATTTTGTCCAAATATTTCCTTATTTTATCTTTATCTATTTGTTTCTTTTGGAAAAGATTTGCATAATACTTGAAAAATGCTCTTTTAATTCCATTACTTTCCACGATTTCTTTATCTCCATCTACAATTTTGTTTATTATTTTCTTCTCCCGTCTTTTCTTCAGTTGCCACGCCAAAAATTTCCCTGGTTTATTTGCCCCTTCAAATGTTTTCTGTTGTAATTTTTTCAAGTTCCAATAAATTTCTTGATTCAACAATGTATTCAGTTGTTCTTGTAAAATTTGAATCTCTTTAATTATTTTCTTTTTCCCCAGTCTTTTCTTCAACTCTGTTTCCTTTATTCAAATTTTTCCAAGCATATTAGTTTGTTGTTCCAATCTCTTTTTTCTTTCTCTACTATTCAATGATATTAATAGTCCTCTCATTACTGCTTTATATGCGTCCCAAACTGTTTGTATCTGTATACCTTGGGTCATATTCATTTGAAAAAAATGTTTGGTTTCTTTACTTATAGTGTTTATGATCTCTTGCTGATCCAACAAGTCTTCATTCATTCTCCATCTAAATTGTCTTTTCTCTTCTTTAGATATCCATACTATTGGGTTGTGGTCTGAATTTACTTTCAGCATAATTTCCACTTTCCGTGTTTTTAAAGCTAATTCCCCAGTCGTTCATATCATGTCAATCCTTGAAAAAGAGTCATGTCTATTTGAATAAAATGTAAAATCTTTGATAGTAGGATTCCACTTCCTCCATAAGTCTTCTAACTTTTCTTGTTTGGCCAACTTAAAAAAAACCTTTTGTTAACTTCCCTATCTTTTCATCTGATTTCTTCGATTTCCGATCTAATTTATTGTTTATAGTACTGTTAAAGTCTCCCATTAATACAATTTGGTCGTAGGTCACCTGATCTAACTCTTTGATCAGATCTTCAAAGAATTTCTTTTTTGCACCATTAGGTGCATAAATGTTCACTATCAAAGTCTTCTTTTGATGCATAGTCAATTCCACTGTGATATATCTCCCTTCTTTATCTTTGAAAATTTCTTTGGGTTCTAGTTCCTTTTTTTTTTTTTTTTTTGAGCCCCCGGGGGGGATTTTTTATTATTTTTTCACTTTTTAAACACTACAAAAACTAGAACAGAAAAAAAGAGGAAGGGGAAAACTACATATAAGGGAGAAAGTAAAGAACCCACTACTAACTAAAAACTCAAGAGAGGAGATCTCCAACTAGCTTTTTATACTTCATTCAGACTTTTCATCTTTGTACTTCTTATGAACTGTGTCAATCTTTTAACCCTTTTAACCATCCCCAGTTACATTTAATTGCCCAATAACAGTGCCCCCCATCATCCCCTGAACCAAAGTTCTCAAAGGCACAATTCAGAGTCCTTCAGCCTTTACTTCTTCTTCTCTCTCTTCCGCAGTTTGTAGGAACTTTTCGGGGCTGATGCCCCCTGCTCAGACAAAGAGTCCTCGCCAGATGAACCAGTTTCAAGCTCTCCACTGGACTTATCATCCTCTTCTTTTTTCTCGTCCTCTGGCCTTCCCAGCTGCTCCTTTAGAAACTCTTGAGCTTTAAGAACAGAGTCAATCTTGACCTTCTTCTCCTTGATCTTGAATATTACTCCTTCTGGAAATAGCCATTTATATCCAATTTGTTTGGAGGAAAAGCACAAGTTCTTTGTATTTCTTTCTGTGTTGCCTTACTTCAAATGGAATATCCTTTAGCGTTCTGACCGCATTCTCCCCCACCTTCAGGGGTGTCACAGCCACTGCTTTCAGGATAGCATCCCTGATGTGCCTCTTCGAGAATCTTACTACAATTTCTCCAGGCAGATTATTTTTCTTTATATATCCTGAATATGACCTGTAGGCCACATCCATGTCATTGAGTAACAATTCCGTCTTTATATCTGTTGCTGGGGCGAGTAGCTCACTCATCAGTTCTTTCAGATTCTCTCCTCTATTCTCTGGCAACCCTTGGAAGCGCAGGACCATGTTGGCCTTATCCATTTGCACTTGCAGCATCTGATCTTCCAAAGAAACAGTTTTCTTTTCCAATTTTTGCACTTTCTTCCTCACTTTCTGCGTTGTCTCAGCCATTTCCTTTACTTTCTCTGCATCCTGCTTCATTACTTGGATCAAATCCGTTATTTGCGTTTGTTGAGCAGTAATGCTTGTTGTCACAACTTGCAGCTGCTTTTGTTGTGCAGTAATATTTGCTGTTACAACAGACATCTGTTCTTTAAATACATTGAGCTGTTCCAGCAGAGGGCGCATGACCTTCGTCATCGCCTTCGTCGTCTCACTGGTCGTTTCTAGCTTCGGGGATTCTAGTTTCGTTTTTAAAAGTTTCTCTTTGTCTCTCTTCCCCGCCATCTTTTTCTCGTTTTTTTGCTTTCGCAATAAATTTTAAAGTCTCTGAATATGCGCTTATCTGTATAGCTCTATGGGTGAGTACTTCTCGGCAATTTTGTGTTTATTCTTCCACTCCCTCCCTCTTTTGTGTTTATTCTTCCACTCACTCCCTCTTTCACTCAATGATTTATGGGCATGGGAGGCGTCCCTCCCCCCACTCACTTCTGCCGTTTCACCGCTTTGGGTAGGGAGTGTCTTTTCGTTTAAAAATCAGTTCTCATTTGACTCACGTTCATAGTTGGTCTTCCGACCCCTCTTCATTCATCATTTCAAACGCCTGATCTCCTGAGCTTGACCCGGCTAGCTTCACTTGTACCATCAGGTCTCTCGGCTGGAAGAACCACTGGAGCAAGGGGGAGCCTCAATTCTCTGATATTCAGCCAGAGAAGAGGCTACCCCCTCAAAGCTCCTTGGCCGGGGTCCCTTCTCCGGGTCCCTGGGGGGGGTTATGAGCATGTTCATCCCCTCCGTCCGCTGGAGCACGGATACACCCCCTGGAGGTCCAGGAGGTGAGTCCGTGAGCATGCCGCCATCAACCGGAAGTCGTTCCAGTTCCTTTTTGATATAAATCACAGTCCCTCTTTTCTTTTTCCCTGTTAAGGAATAGAATTCTTCTCCCAGTTGTTTGGCGACCAAATATTTAAAGTCTTGGCTTTTTATACGAGTCTCTTGCAAGCAAATTATATTACATTTTTGTTTCCCCAGCCAATGTTTCACAATTTTTTTTTATTGGGTGAGTTAAGCCCATTTACATTCCACAATATCAATTTGTAATCCATCATGGTGTCGAATTATTTATCTCCAAAGTCCTTACCATTATCCGCCATGAATCTGATCATTTGTTCCACTGTCTTGATCGTGTATCTTTGGCTTTGAAAGCTAAAGCTCACTCCTTGTGGTATTTCCCATCTGTACCTTATTTTCAGCTGTCTCAATTTATCTGTATTTCTTTGTATCTTGAATGATTGCTCTGGGGAGTTCCTTCATTATAATTATCTTTTTTCCATCCATTTCCAATGGTTCCGTAAATTGTTTCTTATATATAACTTCCTTTATCCATTTAATTAGTAACTGTACTATCACATCTCTTGGCAGATTCTTCTGTTGTGCATATGCTGAGTTTACTCTATAAATCAAAATTAAATTCTATGTCATCCTCTTCTTCTTGTAAGTAATCTGCAACAGCTTTAATCACTCTGGTACGTATATCATCATCCATTTTTTCTTCCACCCCTCTCAGTCTAAGATGGTTCTGCATATCCCTATATTCCATCATTGTGTCTAGCCGTTTATTTTCTTTCAACACTGTTTCCACTTTTTGATCTATCTCTTGTGTTTTCTTCTCCATTTCAGTCGATTTTAATGATAAACTTTGAAAGTCTTTTTTAATTTCTCCCATTTCCTTTTTAAGGTCCGCCACCTCCGACACTACTAGTTCTTTCATTTTGGCCATATTTTTCTCTTGAGCTTCCTCCATCTCTTTGCCCAGATCTTGAATAGCATCCATCATCCTCTTTTCCATAGCTTCCATTGCTGCTTGCAATTCCTTAGCCATCTTCGGAGTCGACCATGACCCAGCTCTCTGTCTCTGTCTTAAATCCGTTATTAAAAATTAATAAAACTCTTCCAAATTGTGAAATTCCACTTATACCGTTCAACAGCCCATTAAGCGTTTAGCCGAACCGCTC
>NW_015174274.1:1836684-1890988 GCF_001447785.1 Gekko japonicus
CCGATCCGTCTCCTTTCCTTCCGATCTTCTTCCGGTCCTCCCGGCTCCTGTCCAGCCGCAGTCCTAGTTCTCCTCTATGGTCTCTCAGTGTCACTTCCAGAACACCGCTTTTTTTGTCTCCTTCAGAGCTTTGCCCTCTCTTACTCTTGCGATGTCTCGGGCGTCAGTTTCAGTCTCTTATCTCTCCCACCGCCACAGGAATGTTAAACAATTTCCTTTTTCCTTTAAATTCGCTTCATTTAACAACTTTTTTCCAGCCCGATTTTGCTCAAATGTTTTTAAAGTTCGTTATCGCTTATCCGGATAGTTCAACTTGCACTCTCCACTCCCTCCCGGTAAGCAATTTAATGTTCGCTACCTTGTTTGTTTCTTTCTGGTTTTCGCAATGTCTCCGTCATTCCAGCTCTTTCCCCTTTATGTCTTGAAATCGGGAAATGTCGATTTTAAGCTGACATCTCAGCTCGGTGTGCTCCTTTAGTGCTGATTGCAAACGCCCGCTTAGGGAGAGGGGATCAAAGTGTAATACAAGCCTCCTCCGAGGCTTGATCACACCAATCTCAACTCTCTCTTGGACTTGATGCCTGCCAGTCATACCCCCTGCCTGGGGGAAGCCGCGTTGGACCAGAATACTGTCCAAACTGCCATAAGGAACCACCCTCCACCCTGAGCGATTTCAGGATGCGTCAAATCGCCATTTTACCTCGACCGGAAGCAGGGGCGGGGCTTCGTTGTGTGCCCCGCCCCCGCACCTCACCCGGGGGAACGGCGATCCCCCGCAATCCCCCCGAATCGACCCCTGAGTTCTAGAAAGAGCTCTCTCAGCCCCACCTACCTCACAGGATGTCTGTTGTGGGAGGGGAAGAAAAAGGAGATTGTAAGCTGCTCTGAAACTCCTTTAGGTAGTGAAGGGCAGGGTATAAATCCAATCTCTTCCTCCTCTTCTTCTGAGGACTAATTGGGTTCAGGGCACCCAACATCCACCACATGACCTGCATGACTTACCCAGTCCCAGATGCTTGCTACTGTTCAACTGTAGCCACCCCACAACAGCCTGTGGTGCAGTGGTTAGTGTTTCACGTCCTAGTATGGGAGACCCAGGTTCAAATCACCACTCTGCTGTGGAAGCTCACTGGGTAACTTTGGGAAGCTCACTGGGTAACTCATTCTCAGCCTAACTGACCTCACAAGGTTGGTATGAGGATGAAAAAGAAAACACAGGGATGATGTAAATTGCTTTGGGACCCCACTGTGGAGAAAAGGGGGTATAAATGAAATAATAAATATAGCTGAAAATGGGGGGGAGATAAAAGGTAGGTTGATGGGCAAGAAGGAAAGAAGGAAGAAGGGAAAGGTGAGGATTTGGGGGCTGCCAGGTGGAGGGAGAGAGGAAATAATATGAGCAAGGGGATACAGAGGGAAATGAAGTGTCCCCTGAAAGTTCTTGCAGGTTCCCCACTGTGCATCTGAGCCTGGCAGCCAGCACTGGCCCATAGTTTTCCCAGATAGAGGCTGGCAGGGGGAGGGGAGCATGCATGTGTGTTTGTGTGTTTGTGTTGATGGGGCATAGGGCAAGCCCTGTGTGTCCATCTTTCCTGTCAATGTATTCTTCTTAGTCTTTCCCCAACCTGACTCCTGCAGACGTTGATGGGAATGATGGTTTCTCCCTACTGAATCAGAAGGCAAACAAAACTACAGTTCCCATCAAACTCAGCAGCCTAGTAAATTAAGAGCATGCATTGGGCAGATGGATAGGTAAACAAGGAAGTGACACTTACCTGTGTGAATTATTTGTGATCAGACCTGAATGCTCCTGTAGAGTAACACACTGAGGCTACAGTCCTAAGGACACTAGCCTGGGAGTAAGCCCCACTGAATACACTGTGACGTCCTTCTGAGTAGACCTGCCCAGGTGAAATGGGCAACACTATAGAGAGAACTGCAACCTGAGTAACTCAGTACTCAAAGATCCCTGGGCAGACGTTTGCAACCTTTGTTTTCAGAAGGATGTACCTGTTGTTGTGCCAGGAGTCAATTAATCATGGCTTCTCTCTTTCTCTGCTTCACCCTCTCCTGGAATCTGTTGCAGGCATCACTGTCTTTCCAGGGGAAGGAAAGGTAGCATGGCTTTAGCTGCTTCCACTGGCTGCCCAGCTAAGGGCAGGCACTGGGGCTTTTCTCTGACTTGCTTGCTACCTTGAAGGAAATGCCAGGTAAGCACTGGCAGCTGCTTGTCCCTCCTCAGCTCCTGGCACAAACAGAGGTGTGTGTGTGGGGTTTACCCTGGGCAAGTTGTCACAGCCGCATCAGCTCCCCTGTGCAGTACCTTTTCCTGTACATTATTGCAAATTCTTTCTTACCATGTTTTCTAATAAAGCCTTTTAAGCTATCACAAGCAGGAAGTGTAATTCATGCCATGGTGAATGTTTCTTTCATCTTTCTGTGTTTCATAGTAAACAGTATTTGCACTTTGAAGAGAATAACCAAACTGTAATCATGTTGAAAATATCTGAGCATTTTGACTTAAGTACTTTTTGCCTTGATAACCAGTTCTCTCTTTATATATTTCAGAATGTCTTTCATACATTTAAGGATGATGTTTACATTGGTTTAACTGTGGGTGTTGATGGAAAGTTCCGGTAAGTGAACAAAAAGCATAAAAATGTACAAAACAGATTTCTAGTTGCACACATTCTACTAAGGATAATATAATTTAGTAATAAATGAAAGATTGTTATAAAATGGAACAAGTCTCAAAAGTAACTTTGTTCTTTTGGGTAAAAAACCCCCAGTTCTGAATGCTTTCAAAGTAACTAGATTCCAGCCGATTTGTGGCTCTAACCAGAAACAGGGTATGATTTCACCTCCTTAAGTATATTTTTTGTTTCTGAAGGTTGCTGGTCCATGCATTGTGAGAATCAGAATTCCTATCTTTATTTGCTTCATGGTAATGGTAGACTGTAACACACTACAGAATCCTTCACATATTGTTCCTTCGCTGAAGGAAGACAGGGAAGAAATATGAAAGCCTGAGGTAACATAGGCAAACTTTGGAACCCGTAAGATGCACTTTATCTGCAAGATACAGCCATGGGTAGGATCAGGCCACAGTACTAGGAAACTAGTACTAATGAAATGCTTTGTGTTGCTTTAAACCCTGGTTTAAAAACAAAACCAGCTTGCTTTCTTGTTACTATCTAGAAAGGTACAAAATTCATCTTAGGATCACACTTTAAGACCTGTGGGTACATCTGGTTTATAAAGAAACCTTTTGGTTCAAGACTGTGCAGTATTTTAGTCTGCTGTATCTTCATAAATGGACCTTCACTATTCTGAAATAAACACAAACCATGGGAAGAATTCTTTGAAGACCCAGGACACCTGATGTGCCACATCGCATTAAGCATGATTCCACCTCTACGTACTGTCATATAATTTTCTTTAGGTGGCTGGATAGAACTCTAGTGAGCTATGATCCTCATGGCATTAAGCCATTTTTAGGAAACATGAAATCAAGCTGTCTATGTAATCTCACTGATGCAAAACTTCCAGGGTGGAAACAGGGCTCATTCCAGATTTGGCAAAAAGTTTCAAGGGCCTTGAGCAGAGAGTACTCGGGCCCCCTTCACTGCCTACCACCAAGCCTCCTGTCTGTGCCTCCCTTCCTGCCTACCCTCCCACATGCCCCTCCCCCACTGCCTGCCTATGCATCCTTCCCTTTTTGCTCACTTGCTTGCAAGTCCTCCCACCACCTGGGCTACCAAGTGCATACACTGTATGGATGCCTTTCCCCAGTGACGCTGTGCATTGTAGTTGACTACGAGTGCTGATGGTGGGAAGGCTTGTTAGTGAGTGGGTAGGAAGGGTATGGAAAGCAGGTGAGGGAATGATGGAAAGGCAGTAGCAGTAGACCCTGCCAGAAGCCTTGAGCTCTAGCAGCTTGACCATTATCAGGTTATATTGGAACAAAATCTTTATATAAGTATACAGGTGGTTCAATCAACTAGGGTTCAACAATATTTTACAGAAATACATCACTGAAGTATGGTACCTTTGTATGTCACAGAAATGTCAAAAAGGGGTTCCTGTGGAAGAAATTTGCCAAGAGACACCCAATATATTCTTTATACAGAACAGGGATTTGAGTGTTTTTCTAGTGCTCAGACTAGATTTGCCAGCCCAATGCTGTCAACTGGCAGGAGGATTCAGCGGTAGGGATATGCAAATATGCATCATTCTGACCCTGCAATGTTGCTTTTGGCATGACCCCAGAAGTGACATCATCATATTGGCACAATGCTCTAGAATTCCCCCCAAATTCTATGATTATAGCACAGAGTTTGAGGGGAATCCTACAGTATCACCTAGCACAATGATGTTATTTCTGGGGTTGTGTGAGGTGACACCGTGGTGTCGTACCAATACTTGTTCCCCTCATTTCCCCCCACTGCACTGCTAGATGGAGGTCTCCCACTATAGATGGAGACCTGGCAGCATACCTTAAACCCAACTCTGTCCCCAATAGCATGCTATTAAAACCTGTACAATTGCCTTCAAATTCAGTGTAAATGTATACATTGTGAAAAAGGACCCACTGCATGATTCCACCTCTAAGTAATGTCATATAATTTTCTTTAGGTGGCTGGATGGAACTCTAGTGACCTATGAAGCCTGGGCCCCCAATGAACCAAATAATGCAAATGAAGACGAAGGCTGTGTGATGATGTATAAGAGAACAGGCAAGTGGAATAACAATATTTTATTGTTTTCAACTCTTAGAAAGCCATAAGGAGGGCGAGAATGAGGGCTACAAACTGTTTGACTACAGATTCTGTGGTGCACACAATAACTGCTACATACTGAATAGGTAGCCACCGTTACTAACAAATTAGGACCTGTCTTGCACCCATAACTCTATATTGACAACATGGATAAAACCATTTGTCTCTAAATTAGTGCCACTTTAATAACTGAGTGAGTCATGCTTCCTTCCATGTTCAGAATGATGGGCAAATTTGTATCAAAGAAAGAAAAGAAAACTGCTACCTTGGAGCATTGTATCTCTTCCCTCACCTTGCAGTATTCTAGCTGATATCTTTCAAAGCAGCAAAAATAAACTGGAGTCTCTTTATGGCACCGTAAAGACTCACAATATTCACAGGGTCGGCTCCAGGGTTTTTTGCACACTAGGTGAGGCTACCTTCTGGCACACACACATACACACCCCGATGCGCCCACCAATTTTCACACATAAATGCATTTTAGGAAGAATGAAAAAAACAAAATTCGAAATTGCTAATTTTAAATTGGTTTACATTTTTCAACAATATGGTTTTATTCTGGTTTTAATGGCTTTTAAGACGTGTTTTTGTGCTCTGACCTTTAGGAATTCGAAAGCCCACAATCCCAGTGTCTTTGCTCCTGATCCAGTTCTACAGTAACAATTAGCACAGTAATACAATCAGTAAACATAAAAATACCAATGAATCAATAACAGGGTCATTAACAAAGCCAGGAGTTATTATACTAACATGGCAGGTTGTGAAAAAATCCTACAATAAGAAACAGGAAGAAGAAAGTATGTATAACTAGACTGAACATAAATTTCCCTACTTAGCCTTCCTTCACCAGCCAAACTCTTCAAGATCTGTTTCCAGAAAGGTCCAGAAAGTTACCACCTTTTCATTCTAGCATAAAATGCCACAGAGAAGAGCACTCTAACTTATGAAAGCTTATGCAAGAGTAAGAACTCATTGGCCTTTAAAGTGCCACTTCAAGACATCCTATTTGTCTTCCAGAGCTGTTGCCTTCTTGTCCTCTCTAAACCACCACACGCAGCATGAAGAAGTGAGCAGTGAGTCAGGAAAGCTCCTACCTTGCCACATATTCTGTTGGTCTTTAAGGTGCTATGAGCCCAGCATCACTCCTGGCAGACACTTTCGAGGCACCCCCACATAGATCCCAGCTGGCTGGGCCGCTCAGGGTCCTCCTGTGCCCCGCAGAGCTGGACGCTTGGGGGAGGGCCCAGACTGATGGAGGAATGGACTGACAGCCTGTGAATGAGGGTGCCAATGCCAGGGGAGAGAGGGAGCCAGGCAAGGGCAAGAAGAGGGGGTGGGTGCTGGGGCCAGGGTGGGGGTGGCTTCTCCTCCCCCCCACAGGCTCCCGCATGGAAGCTGTGAAGGAGCACCAGTCAGAAGAGAATGTGTGTGTGGGGGGTGAAGCCCCCCCTCCCCTGGGCTTTTGGTGAGGTGGGGGAGGGGAGGGGCGGCTTTCCTGGCAGAGACGGCACTGTTTCCTGGCAGAGAAAGATGGGCAACCTCATGGCTGCTCCGCACGGTGCCTTCGGCTCCCCTTGGGCAAGTGGGTCGCCCTCCAAGAAAGGTGGGCGGTAGCCCACGATTTACTACCCTATTTAGGTGAGGGAGGGGCAGAGCAGCAGGCCAGCGGGGCATCTCCTCTTAAGGGGCCAATCTACACCGCTTCCTAAAAATTGTCTATGATGGGCTGGCCCTGAACATTTCATTCAAGCATATGCTTTGAAGGAGTACAGCCTACTTCTTCTAATACTCTGAGTGAGGATCCACTTATAACATCTGAATAAGTGAGTTCCCATCAGTGTTTCATCTAAGCTGAGTTAGTGTGAGCTAGCTCACCGTTTTTTAGCCTGTGGCTCACACATTTTTGTCTTAGCTCCAGAATTATGGCTCCAGTGCAAACTAATTTATGCAGTAGCCAAATCGCTTGCTCACAACATTAATGCCAGTAGCTCACAAAGTAGAATTTTTGCTCACAAGAACTCACAACTTAGAGGGAGCATTATCCATATATAAAAACTTATGCTGGAATAAACTTTTGTTAGTGTTTAAGGTGCCATAAGACTCCTATTTATCATTGCCATAACAGACTAACATGGCTATCCCTCTAAAATTATTTCCATTCAAGGCAGCAGATACTCAGGACAAAACCTGTAATAGTGCAATGCAGTTATTCATATAAACTGATAAATAAACACTACAGACTCAGGAAGAAAGGGAAGAGAAATAATATTTAGGTATATCCAATGATCCAAGTGCCCTGACATGGATAGCCAAGGCTAGCTGGGTTTTGTCAGATCTCCAGAGGTCAGCCCTGGTTAGAATTTGGATGGGAAACCACAAGGAATACTAGGGTCATTGCATGGAGGGAGGCAATGGCCAACCACCTTGAAAACCCTAGCAGGTTGCCATAAATTGGTTGCGACTTGATGGCAAAAATGAAAAGAAAAAAGAAAAAAACTAAACGAAACACTATATCCATTTCCTTCCCCCCCCCCTTGGGTTTCTTCTATTCTAGCTCTGTTTTTCTCTTGTGTCTGTGTATTGGCATTCTTTAGTTCAGATGGATGGGTTTGGAATACCATGCTAGAGAATCTAATGAGGAATAACTCAGCTAAACTCTGCAATGCCTCTCTGTATACCTAATGCATTTAATTATAGTAAAAATTGCAAAATAAGTAGGAAAAAATCTCTGTGTGATGGCAGCACTCTGAGTCCCAAAGTGCTTCTGCACAGGCCTCCTTCTAGAACACTGGAGGATATGATGGCCCCGATGCTACAGCTTTTCATGAGGAATGACTACCAAGGCCATGGGGGGGGGGACCCTGACAGAGCAATCCCAACCCCAGATGCCATCACATCGCTGGGGTAGCTAATTGGTATCATATACTCACTCAGTAGAAGAAAAGTATTCATAAAAAAGACCCAGCTCCAATGAGCTGTGACCATACCACCCCGACATCATTCTGTCCCTATTCATAAGGAACAAAGGATTGCATATGACCCACTATAGCAGAGAGGACTGAGTATGACTAATGGGAGCCTTGGAATGACCATATACCTGGCAGCCCCACAGTGGCCAACTCCATTCTCCTCCTTCACTGGACCCTCTTTCCTTCCACAGATGGGATACCCAGAGAAGGAATGTAAAGGAGTTGTAACTCCAAGGACTCTGATAGTGCTCTTCATCCTGGTCATGGGCTATTTGCTGAACGAAGGAGGGAACTCCACATTCAACAAAAAACAATTCTCTTTATTTACTAAATCCAAGGACAAAGCAGGAGAGGAAACAGGAAAACAAGATAACAGTCCCATACTCAGTGTAGATAAAAGTCAAAATTACACAGCAGTTACCACCATCAACGCTTACCACCATCAATTAATTCTTACTGGTTTTTAATTGTTGTAAGCCGCCCTGAGCCGCTTTGGCGGGAGGGTGGGAGAAGAATCTAATTAATAAAATAAATAATAAAATAAATAAATAAAATATAACGGCCCAAGCCTTCAAACTAATTCCTCATACAAGGCTCCTGAAAAGGGACAAAATCCAAAAGTCTCTCGGCTCCCCTCCGATTTCCTGCTTTGCTTTCTCTGTCTGATAACTAATGGCTGTTAGTAACTACAGCAACATACTCTATCCACCACACTTATTAAGCTATCTCAGCCTTAATTGGCCACAGCTGTTACTACCAAAAGTAAAGGTTCAGGCTGACTCAAACCTTCTAAGGAGTTTACCCTCCACAAGGCCTAAGAAAAAAGGAAATCATAAAAGGCTTGAACACTGCTGCCACACCCCAAACCCCATACACACAACTCTTAATCCTTTATAAGGAATCATTACCCAAATTAATCCACAAATATCTTGGCAGAAGCCACTTGAATAGAAAGCCCAGGACTTTCCCCGTACACTGGTTCAGGTCCAGGGGTGGGCAGGATTAAAGAGAAGCAGCAAAGAGGGTGCAGACACTGGGGCATCAACAAGGATACAAACGACTGCACATTCTCAGAATATGTTCCCATCATCTACCCAGTAGCTCCCTTTGAAAAGCAACTTTATGGGGAGCAGGATGCTGCTAACAGTCCACAAGGGAAGCTAGCAAGGAATCACAACTCTGCTCCCTTTTGGACCAGCTACAAACTGATCAGGAAAACAGAAGGAGGAGGGGCGGAGCTTGGCGGCTGATAATGGTGGAAGCATAGAGAGCTATCTCTCCCACCCCACCTGCTTTAATCACAAAACAACCTACTAAAAACCGATCTACCGAACTTAAAATCTCCATGGGAAAGTCAGGAGCAACGAGGGCAGCTAAAAAAACTGCAAATTCTCAACAGCTCACAAAATTTCTATCGAAAGAACCAAAAACACCGCCTGCAGATGAACCCTCTGCACAAGAACACAAAATGGCGGGCACCCACGATCCGGACCTTCTAGAGGACGATGGAATGGTAATATCTCGTTTTGAACTTTTTACAACAATTTGGCACTTAGAATCAACTATTGCGGAGCAAATCAGACGAGCCATACAGCCTTTAACCGACGAACTGAAATCTATTACGACAACATTATTGGAGGTTTCCCAAGCTGCAGAATCGGCCCTAGAGGCGGCAATTACGTCACAAGACGACATAAGAGACCTACAAAAATCAGAAGAATGGGCAGCCTCCAAAATAATGATGTTGGAAAATAAACTGAGGGAGCCTAATTTAAAATTTTGCAACATACCAGAGGACGCGGAGGGAACGACCAAACTAAAAACCATCATCGCACCGTGGCTTGCAGGACAATTACAATTAGAAGAGAACATAGCCCCACTGATTGACAAGGCCTATCGCCAGGGACCGGCTAACAGAAGAAACGCCACATTCCCAAGAGACATAATAGCCTCATTTCCCAATGCCAGAACAAGAGAAAAAAATAAAAAAATTGCAAGGGAAGCCAAAGGTCTTACCCTCCAGAATTCAAAAATAATGGTACTTTTAGATCTTTCCCCTGAAACTCTGCAACACAGATGCCAAATGCGACCTATAACTCAAGCCCTAATTGAAAACAAAATCCGATTCCGCTGGTCGCTACCTACAGAGCTCCAAGTGATACACGAAGGCCATCGTCTCTCAGCTCATGATCTTGACTCTGGCGTAAAACTCATCGCTGGGAATAGACTTCAAGTCATCTCCCTCGCCATATACACAAGAAGACCAACCATCGCAAGGGAACTACGGGCCTAATTGAAGATGGTTCCGGAATGGCCACTGACCACTTGGAACACATAATGGAGAAGATCTACCCATTCGAGGGGAAAATGGGTCTAATCAAAGATGACATCGAAAACACCGTTGATCGCTTCTACTGAAAGATAGTGAACTAACGCAGCATGGAAGGAATGCGATTAAAACTCATTTTTTTTCTTTAAAGTATCTCAGTAAAGTGTACAAAATGGAAACGCTTTCAATTGAAAGACAGTGAGTAATATTGGTAGTCTACAATGATATATTTAAAGACATAATGTTAAGAGGTGAAGTCAACCAATTTTATTTTTATTTTTTAAATGTAATCTGAACTCAATTTATAATGGTGCCAACAACCAATCTAAGTAATGAGATTTAAAGATATAACAGATAATTTAAGTGGCGGGATTTATAAATGTATGAACCTGTATAATTATTTGGCTAATTAATTTAAAGGTGAAATCAACCAATATTATTTCTATTTTTATTAATTACATTTTGAATTCAATTTATAATGGTGTACACAACTAATTTAAGTAATGGAAGCTTAGCACTATTAATTTGTAATATCAATGGTTAATCACTATGACTATTAAAGGTGGAGTTAACCAAGCTAATTATTTAAAAATAAGCTAAGTTGAAGTTAATTAAAGGTGAAATTAACCAAGCTAATTTTTATTGAATGTATTTTGTATTCATTTAAAATGTATTTTGAATTCAATCTATATTGGTGCTAATAATCAATCTAAGTAATGGGATTTCAAGGCATAATAGTTAATTTAAGTGATGGGACCTATAAATGTATGAGCCTGTGTAATTATTTGGCTAACTAATTTAAAGGTAAAGTCAACTAATTTTAGTTCTATTTTTATTAATTGCATTTCGAATTTAATTTATAATAGTGCACTCAATCAATCTAAGTAATGGAAGTTTTGCACTATTAATTTGTAACAACAATGGTTAATCAATATGAATATTAAAGGTGGAGTTAACCAAGCTATTTATTTAAAAATAAGCTAAGTTGAAGTCAATTAAAGGTGAAGTTAACCAAGCTAATTTTTTATTAAATGTATTTTGTATTAATATCTTAAAGGTGCAATTAATGTAAGGGTGAAGTTAACCCATTTTCTTTAATTATTGGTTTATTATATATATATATAATCAATATTTAAGATAATTTCAGTTTATATTATACCTTATTTCTTTTTGTATAAAAGGCATTATTCAAGACGAATAAAAAATGTAGGTTGTGAAATATTATAGATAATTAACTTTAAAAAGGTGGGGTGGGGGGACTGATTTCTCTACCTCCCCCCACAAACTGGTATTTATCTATAAAACTTTTCAATTCTTAACAGTGAGCTGTGAGAGTGCAAGCTCACAAGCTTAGGCCTTAATTTATTAGGGCCGGCTCGAGTGAAATTTCTCCCTGATTATAAGGGAGACATCGTTTAATGTTTATGTTGTATATTATGTGTATTTTAGCGTTTAGAGTGTCATGTGATAAGAATCTACCTCAATTAAACAAATTCTGGAATGTGATAGAGAAAGGGAACATTAAATCAGGCCTGGGTGTTGGGATGTCTGTTGGAATAGGAGGGGATTGTTTTTCTTTCTATAGCCTCCTTATTTTGGAGAGTTACACAAACATTTCTAATAGTTAAAAATGACAGATAGTCTTAGAATTTATTCTATAAACTGTAATGGCCTTAACGACAAAATAAAGGTCAAACGACTTTCAAATGCTTTAGCAAAACTCCATCCGGATATCTTATTTATCCAAGAAACACATATCAGAAATAAACTACAACCAGTGCTTAAACATAAATGGTTTACAGCCCAATTTCAAGCACTGGGCTCTTCTTCATCTCGGGGAGTTGCTATTTTGTTTTCTAAAAAGAGACTTTTCAATGCCAAGAAAAAATAGTAGATCCAAAAGGTCGGTATATTTTTTTAAAAGGACATTTAAATAACCAACTTTTAACACTGGGATCACTTTATGCCCCCAATACGGGACAGGAGGAATTCATGCAAACTACACTGACACTTTTTGAAACATTTCAGGAAGGTAATGTTATCATTGGAGGTGATTTTAATACAGTTTTGGACCCATATTGGGACAAATCATATAACCCAACTATTAAATCAAACACAAGCCCAAAACCCAAAACCTTTTTACAAAAACTTTTAGAACGGCATCACCTAAGTGATATTTGGCGCATTCAACATCCAGGGACTAAAGATTATTCATTTTTTTCTTCTAGCCATAATACTTTCACTAGAATTGATTATATTTTGGTTTCCCCCACCCTTATTAATCAAATAGAATCTTCAGATATTGGGCTTCGATCATTGTCTGATCACGCTTGGCTAGAATGCATTTTGACATTTACTACAGAAAAAAACACCACTAGAACATGGTCATTTAATAATAACATTTTATTAAATCAATTGGCATGCACAGACATAGAAAATTCCATAAAAGAATATTTTTTACAGAACTCTTCCTGTGGAGTTTCACCATTAATAGTTCGGGATGCGATGAAGGCAGTTATCAGAGGCAAAGTAATATCCCTCACCTCTGCCTACAACAAAGAAAAAAATAAATTAGAACAAGAAATTTTAAATAACATAAAACAATAGGAAGTCAAACATAAAAAATAGGATCCCAAAAAGTTTACAAACACCTACTTATAGAAAGGAAAAAACTAGAATCATTAGATATTTCAAAAATTCAAAAACAACTTTTAATCTTGAAACAAAAATATTGGTATCGTCATCCTAGGTCAATAAAATTACTTACTTGGAAGCTTAAAAATAAACGTAAAACAAATAATATTAATTCATTGAAAGACAGTACAGGTATTTTAAAATCTACGTCTAAGGATATCCTCTCAATTTTCAAAGAATATTATACACAATTGTATACCACTGGAAATCCCTCTCTAGAATCTATTAAGAAATATTTTAATTCAAATGACCTTTTGGAAAAAATTTCGCTAGTCCATGCCTTAATGCTTGATGAAATTATAACCATACCGGAACTGCTCAATGCTATTAAACAGACAAAAATGCAAAAGGCTCCAGGAATAGATGGCTTTACAGCTGAGTTTTATAAAAGATTTGGCAATCAATTGGCAACTCCATTAGTAGACATTTGTAATAAAGTACTGCACTCGGGAGAGATTCCTGAGACGTGGAAACAAGCTAAAATTATAGTCATTCCCAAAAAGGGTAAAGATAGTATAACTCCACAACTTTTTAGACCTATTTATTGAACTGCGACTATAAAATTTTTGCAACAATTATTTCAATCAGGCTAAATGCAGTCATTGGAGATGTTATCAATATTAACCAAACAGGATTTATCCCGGTTAGGGATATATCAGACAACATTAGAAAATCTATAGATATTATTTTTTATAGTAAACAATATTTGCATGATACCTGCTTGATGTCTTTAGACATCGAAAAGGCATTTGACAAGGTTGAGCCTTTATTTTTAGTGGAAGTAAATCGTAGAATGGGTTTTGGAATAGGTTTTCAAAACATGTTCATAGCAATATATAACTCTCCAAAAGCACAGGTTGCAGTTAACGGTTTGTTATCAGAAGATTTTATTTTAACTAGAGGGACAAGGCATGGATGTCCCTTGTCCCCCCTCCTTTTTGCGCTCTCTATCGAGTCACTAGCGAACCAAATACGCCAACACGAGTTGATCCCAGGTATAATAATTAACAAAAATAATTACAAAATTAGTCTTTTCGCGGATGATTTTGTTATATATATTCAACACCCTCAGCGAACTATTAAAATTTTAGAAATAGTTTTGGCAAATTTTGCTATAATCTCGGGGCTTTATGTAAACCAGTCTAAAACAATTTTATATCCTATAAATTTAACCACAAAATCTGAGCAATTTATACGTTCCCAATTTCAATATCAGTGGGTAAAAAATTCATGGACCTATCTAGGTGTTAAAATTCCTAGGGACTTAAGCAAATTATATCAGGTGAATTTTGAGGAAACCATTGGAAAAATAAAAACGCAACTAGAAATTTGGCATCAACAAAACCTTTCATGGTTAGAGAGAATTCAAGTGATTAAAACCTTTGTTTTTCCAAAATTGATGTATCTTTTTCGTACACTTCCTCTACCGATTTCTTCATCCCAATTATCTAAATGGCAAACTTATTGGGTTAAGTTTATATGGAGTTATCGTAAATCGAGAATAAAAGTCAATACCTCATGTCGACGAACTAAGATAGGAGGTCTGGCTTTACCTGACATCAAATTATATTATGAAGCTTCTATTCTTTCAAATTTAACAAGAATTTTAAAATTTAAACCCCAACTAGAATGGGTAAATGTAGAGGAAATCTTTTTAAACGGAAAACAATATGAAACGATTATCTGGAGCAGTACAACAGAACATCAATACTCCATTTCTAAACATCCATTTATTCAATCACTATTTAAAGTGTGGGAAAAGAGACGCACAGTTTTAGATCCGGACATATCTTTAGCATCCTCTTATTTTAGACATTGGTTCCAACCAGCAATGGCTCCTAATTCATTTTTACTTTGGAAAAAAGCCCAATTTAATACACTATATAGCTTGACTAAACAACAAAAATTAATGGACAAAGTTACGCTAGAAAAGAAAGCAAAAATTATTTTACCGTGGTTTGAATTTACGCAATTGAAGTATTTGTTTTCCCAGCCGCAGATAAAAAAATCATGTGAAAGACCACTTACAGAATTTGAAATATTGATTTTGTGTCCACAGAAACAAGATAAGGGATTGATTTCAAAAATTTATAAAATACTAATTGATCCACACCCTTATACAATTCCTTCATATACAGAAGCTTGGGCAAGAGATCTTAAAACAAATTTGAATGAAGAATTTTGGGACTCAGTTTGGAACGCATATGCATCAACAACTAAATCAATAAATGTCCAGTAACAAAATTACAAAATTATATCCCGGTGGTATTTAACTCCGATGAAATTAAATAAAATGTGCAAAACCATATCTCCTCTCTGCTGGAAAAAGTGTGGAGAGTTAGGATCATATATCCATTGCTGGTGGGACTGTCCTATGGTGCAGACCTTTTGGCAAGAAGTTATAAAGGAAGTGAAAATGTTAACTGGAATACAAATACCATTATCACCAGCAGTTATACTTTTGAACAATTGGACGGACATTCCAATAACAACTTATAACAAAGAACTAATCATTTTACTGCTTTCAGCAGCAAAAACAACCATAGCTTCTAATTGGAATCAAACTAAAAAACTGGAACTGCGATCATGGTATTCTAATATATGGAACCATTTACTCATGGACAAAATTTCAGACAGTATAGCTTATAAGGAATCATCTCGAATGACTGATTCATTTTATGGTAGATGGCACCTCATTTTGGAAAAATTGGAATATATTTTGGAAAATATTTGTGTTTCACAACACTCGCAATATTATTCTTTTATTTGCCAAAACTGGATTTTGTAATAATTGTATTGTATTCTTAAGTTTTAGTAAAATATTCATTTGAAAAGAGAGAAAGTATTATGAAGGACAAAAAATAGGAAGGTAGATTCTACATTTTTTTGTATTAATAATGGTCTGTGTTGAAGTTATGTTATATGTTGAATATTGTATTTTATATTTGAAAAATAAAAAATTTATTTAAAAAAAAACAGAAGGAAAAGTCAAACCTAACATTCTTTCTTTATTTAACAATCCAGTCACTCTATGGTCTTGGGCAGAAGAAATCTTACAAATAGCACCCTCTATTTCCTTCCTCACATAGAATCCACTGCTGCTAGAAAACCATAAAAAGTGCATGCACGGTTGTTATTTTGCTGATTTTGCTGATTTGTGGAGTATCTGTGCTCATGGAGCAGCAAAACAGGTGAAATAACTTCCTCCAAGTGCAGTTTTTCCATGAAAACTGCACTTGGGAGGGAGGAGACAAAAGCCCTTCCTCCCCCACCCCCATGGGACCATTCTGAGCCTGTTTTGGAGTCTTTCAATTTTTAGAAGCAGTTCTCCACAGCTGCTTGTGGCTGCGGGGAACATGGGCATACCAGGTGACTACACATTTTGTGTGTAGTTTGCTTGTCTGACTCAATCCCTTGGGATGGGCCACTTAGTCTGGCAGCCTGCCCCATAGGCTAATCTTTTTGCTCACCATACTCCCATTCAGCCATCCTTTTGCTACATTTAGGAGACTCATGACCACCACCTGTGGCCCTCCATTTATCCCAGCAACCCTTCATCACTCTCCAATCATACAGACTGCAAGTGTTAGGAAACACCAGCACTGGACTGTGAACCCCACTGCCAATCTGACTCCCACAGTGAAGACAGCTAATGTGTCAAACACATTTATTGAACAGCATCAGTAATGGAAGTCTGAATGCGTTATCAGGTGAATGTGGTGTCAACTCTCTTGGCCTAGTGTGGTTCCTATTCCTTTAAACACTGCAATGACAGACCACAGAATCACCTGAAAAATTGGTACGTGAAGAAGTGGTACCTGAAGAAGTGAACAGTGGTCGTCCCGGTCACACGAGCGGGATACCACACCACTGAAGGGAGGCAAAGCAGAGCCCGAGCAAAAATAACCTCGGGAGCACGATCCGATGTGCCCCTGTGGCTCCGTGCTCCATCTTTCAACAATCATACGTAGCATGGCAAAACGGACGTTGCGCGTTTGTGTGCATGTGTGGGATGGGGAACGGTGTTGGCTGCGACGGGCTACCAGCGCTTCCCCGATCAGATGCCTGGAGTTGCCGCACATCATCTGGACAGATGCCTGGAGTTGCCGCACATCATCTTTGGATAGTACCTTTTTAATGCGCGTTTATGGGCCAAAGGAGCAGATCTGGGATGGGTGCATGACGCTTCCCAGATGTTGCGGTGTGATCGCACCCGCTTGATGCGCCCCCAATCCGTCCCTCTTGCGGGGCAAATCCTCCCATGTGACTGGGGCCAGTGACTCACAAAAGCTCATACACTACCACAAATTTTGTTAGTCTTTAAGGTGCTATACTGGACTCTTACTCTTTTCTACTGCCACAGAATCACAGTTAATGATCAATGCTCCCTCTAAGCTGTGGAGTCTTGTGAGCAAAAATTCTACTTTGTGAGCTACTGGCATTAAAGTTGTGAGCAAGCAATTTAGCCACTGCATAAATTAGTTTGCTCTGGAACCATCCTTCCAAAGTTATGACAAAAATGTGTGATCTGGAGGCTAAAAATCTGTGACTTAGCTCACACTAACTCAGCTTAATGGAACCACTGGTAATGATGTCCCTATTTTGCATGCCCATAAGGACAACTGTGGTGGTCAAACAATTGTCTGTTAAATGGCACTGGTACAGGAGCAGAGGTAGAACAACAGAGTTAGCAACCACACAGCAAAACAGATAGATGCACAGTGGTCTCTTCAGATGTTGGTTCAGTTGTAGCCTCAGCAGGTAAGTAGCCTTATGACTGGGATCCACCCTGGCCTTTTTGAAGGCATTGTGCAGATTCAGAAGCAGCCTCATAGCCAGAAATAATTTGCCGGGGGGGGGGGGCATTTACCTTTACCTTGATTTAATTACACTTGTGTAGGGCTTAGGTGATATCTTAGGCACTTTGAAGGCTGAGTTCATGGTTGTCCCCTAAAGCCTGTAAGCCTGTAGGAAAACAAACAATTATCCATTTAGATACGATTTTATGAAATAATAATTTAAAGTCTTGAAGAATGCCTATTCTATAGTATATCAGGAAAATAAACAATTATCCATTATGAAATAATAATTTAAAGTCTTGAAGGATACATATTATATAGTGCATTAACATAAATGTACAACCAAAGAGTGATCTTTGGGGGAAACTACACAGACTTGTAAATTAAGGATGTTTTATTTTATTAATTACTGAAAATATGGAACATATGATTTTAATGATGGTGTCCTCATCATGCCAACGTGGGGGTGGGGATGCCCCTGGACTGTGTGAAATATCTGTGTTTCTTGGGTGTGATGCTTTCATGATTGGCATGAGCCAGCAGTTTTAAGATTAGAGTATGGAATGAAAGAATGAAAATGCATTGTGGTATTTCACTACTTATATTACCATGACAGTTGTCTTGATTAAGTCTGTCTTTGTAAACTTTCTTTTGTAAACTGCTGGCATAATGAAAGTGATATCACCTTACTAGTTAATCCAATTTGTTCTCTATTCAGGCTTATGGAATGACATATCCTGTAGTGCAAAGAAGAGTTTCATCTGTGAAAGGCACAACAGTTCCGTCCGTTCAACCATTGCTCCCACATTGCCAGCACCTCAAGGAGGCTGTGCTGAAGACTGGCTTTTGTACAATAACAAGGTAACAAATAGAGTCATCTCAAACATATCACTATATTGTACTGAAAAAACAATATAACAATAAAAGAGTCAATCCAAGGACCATAATTTCCGCAAAGTGTTTAGCATTTTAAAATAAAAATGAGTATTTTCACAGTTTAATTTATATGCTTCTAGCCCCAAAATATTTTGAAATAACCTTCAATAGAAATTCATAGCATTTTTTCCTTTTAAAAATATTTATTACTTTATAATCTTTAAAATAAACAGGCAGGATATAGAACCATCATAATATATAAAGATGCTAAACAGACAATTGTGCAGACCAAAGGCAGCTTACAATAAAAGTTGTGTTAAACTGACATTGCCACACAGTCTCATATGTAAGATGCCTCTGGTGGGCAAGAGTCCTTTTGGGTCCTATCAGTGCTGTGCTGAACACCTGGCCCTCCTCAGCCCCAGCCCAGACCATTCTCTGCCTTGACAGCAACCAATAAGTGCTCTTTAACCACTTTTGTTTACATTTTTATTTCAAAAAGAAATAGAGATCACTGCCAAATTGTGAAATAGTTAAATTATTGTGACCCTCTGAGAACATGGGCTACTCCACTAACTATGGATAGTTAGAGTACATCAAACCAAGATTTGAAACCGTGGTCTGAAGTTGGTTAATAAATTAATTGTGCTTATATCCCACCCTATTCCATGATGGGCTCAGAGCGGCTCACAACAGAAATAATAAATATATGATCAAAAACTAATTAAATAAAACAAGATGGCAGCAAAGAAATGTAACATTAGTCTAGAGCAGCCTAATATGCTTCCCATTAAATGTTAGGAGGATGGTAGGCATCTGTAGGCCTACTGTGGGTAGGGGAGGCCAAGATGGTAAAAACATCCGCCACCTCAATCAAAGGCCTGGTGGAACAGCTCCCGCTTTGCAGGCCCTGCAGAATTATAGCAAGTCCCGCTGGGACCTGATCTCAATTGGGAGCACATTCCACCAGGCGGGGGCCAGGGCAGAGAAGGCCCTGGCCCTGGTTGAGGCTAAGAGGATGTATTTTGGGCCAGGAACTACCAGTAGGTGTTGTTCAGTGTAGCGCAAGGCTCTCTGGGACATATATGGGGAGAGACAGTCCCAAAGGTATGCTGGTCCCAGGCCACATAGGGCTTTAAAAGTCAACATCATAACCTTGAAATGGATCTGGTATTCAACTGGCAGCCAGTGCAGTTGGCGTAGCACTGGCTGAATGCACACCCACACAGATTACTCCATCAGCAAGCGCACTGCCGCATTCTGCACCAGCTGGAGTTTCTGGGTCAAGTTCAAGGGCAGCCCCACATAGAGCAAGTTACAGTAATCCAGCCTGGAAATGACTGTTGTATGGATCACTGTAGCTAAGTCCTGGGAGGAGAGACAGGAAACAAGTTGCCTGGCCTGCTGTAGTTGGTCAAAGGCAAACCTGGCAACAGCAGCGACCTGGACCTCCACTGAAAGTGAAGCATCCAGGATCACTCCAAAGTTTCTTGCTTTTGGCACTGACATTAAAGGCTCCCCACCAAGCTGATCCCAAACCCCCATGACTCAGATACAGGACCTCTGTCTTCACTGGATTTAGTCCCAACTGGCTCTGCTGTAACCATCCAGCTATGGCTCCTAATGCCCTGTCCAAATTATCTGGGGCGGAGTCCGACTGGCCATCCATCAGCACATAGAGCTGGGTGTCATCAGCATACTGGTGACAACTCAGCCCAAACCTCTGGACCAACTGGGCGAGGGGGTGCATATAGGTGTTAAAAAACACTGGAGAGAGAATCGCCCCCTGTGGCACTCCGCATTTCAGTGGGTTTTGTGGAGATACTCTCTCCTCAAGTGCCACTTTCTGTTCCAGCCCACGCAGAAAGAAGTAAAGCCACTTTAGAGCAGTCCCCGTATCCCTACATTAGCAAGGTGATTGGTCAAGAGATCGTAAATGACCATGTCTAACATTGCTATCAGGTCTAAGAGCAACAGCAGCACCGACCCACCCAGATTCAGGTGTCTGCAGAGGTCAACAATGAGGGTGACAAGGCAGCAAAGGCAGAAGCCGGACTGGAAGGGGTTCAGGATGGAAGCGTCATCCAAAAAGGCCTGGAGCTGTTCAGGCACCGCTCTCTCAAACACCTTACCCAGAAATGGCAAATTCGAAACCAGGCGGTAGTTAACAAGGACCACAGGGTCCAATGATGGCTTTTTCAAGAGTGGATGTTCTACTGCCTCCTTTGGCCCTACTGTGAATATCTCTGAAGACAGGGACAAGTAAATAATATGTCCCAGGGGAGCTCAAACACTGTCCCTGCAGGCCTGGACCAACCACAATGGGCACAGGTCCAGGGGGCAAGTCGTCAACCTCACAGCTACTAGAATCCTGTCAACTTCTTCCTGGGAGAGCAGGTTGAATTGGTCCAAAACCAGGTCAGAAGACAGACAAGGGGTTTCCAGTTCCCTTACTATGTCAACTGTGGCCAGGAGGTCCTGGCGGAGCACCAAGACCTTTTCTGCAAAATAGCTTGCAAATGCCTCACAGCTAATAGCTAATTCCATATCACTTTACTTGCCTTGTGGCAAGGTAGTTAAAAACCAAGTTGTTCTAAATAATTGGGCCAGGTGACAGCTTGCAGACGCAATGGAGGCTGCAAAGAAATCCTTCTTAGCTGTCTTCACTGCCATCTCATAGGCTTTCATAAACATCCTATAAGATGTTCTTGTAGCTTTATCACAATGGACTAACTGTGGTGTCACTTGATGTATCCTGGCTTAACCCTCGCTTGTTCCCCAGTGCAGGGATGCAGACCAGTATGTGAGTGTGGGGGGTGGGGTGGGGGAGACAGAAGGCAGTATAACCAGTATTTCAGTATTGAGTGAAGCAAAATAGGATTTGCTAGTTTCACAAACAAACCATATTAAAACATGTTTTTCCCCTTTATATCTGAATTGAACCATAGTCTTACTACCTGACCTTGTGTATTTTCCTCAATCATTTCATGATTGATGGAATTTTTGAGGGTTTTTTTTTCAGTGCTTCCAAATATTTGGTTTTTATGAAGAAGACAGAAAAAACTGGAGTGCTGCACGTACCGCTTGTAAAACCCTAGGTGGAAACCTGGCGACTATACCTAGCAAAGCTGTTCAAGGTGTGATCACTTTGTTAATACATATAGACTGCAAGGGGGGGGGGGTTCCAGGGCCCTGATCTTAGGGAGAGAAATAGAGCCAGCTGTTCATTTGATTTTAATGTGTGTTGGATCTGGGTTGTATGTGGTGGGGTGTGGCCCAGAAGGAATCTTTATCTGGAAGGCCCTGGTAGCGCTCAACAGCCTAGAATATTTATTTATATATTTAGCATATTTTATCCCAATTTTCTCTCCAATGGGGACTCAATGTGACTTACAAAAAAACCTCAATATGATTTAAATAAAGAGTTAAACAGAATACAGCGTAAAGAAATAAGCAAGAAACAAAGGGTACTCAAAGCATCCTGGGCTGGACTGGAATCCACCATCAGGCCACAGACTGCAAACTGTAGACTAAGAGCTAAGGGCCAAGAGTGCCCAGGCTCCATCCCCAAACCTCCAGGAGTTTCTCAACGTGGACCTGGCAACCCTACCCTCACCCCCTACTGCTGGCCAGGGGTACCTGGCAACCCTATTCTTACCTTTAAGGCCCTATATAGTTTGAGGTCAGGATACTTGTAGGACTACTGCCTTCTACATTGTCCAGCCTGCCCACTAAGGTCCTCTTCACAAGTCATGCTCTCCATGCCATTGCCTTTAGAGGTGAAGCAAGTGGCAACCAAAGAAAGGGCTTTATCAATAGTGGCACTTCACCTATGCAATACCCTTGTCCTGACTACCAGCACAGAGAGGTAGTTTCTAGATGTCAGAGTTGGTTTGAGCACAGTTCCAAGTTTCAGATACTGGCTAGATGACACTCACAGCTTCAAGTCCAAAGGGGAATCTGATATCAAGGTTTCTAGATACAGGCTAAGGCCAGAGACAAGGAGATCAAGTCAGTATACAGGTAGTCAAGTCAGTAACCATTAAATAAGTCAGTAACCATTAAACCATTAAACACACTGCTAAACCACCTGTATTGCATCACATACCTGCAGGCTACCTCAGTCCTGCTCCTGCAAGCACTTGTCCTCGCTATTTATGATGGGCTGATGCTGTGCTGCTAGCCGAAAACTATGCCCTCAGACTTGAAGGCCTCTCTTTATCTTCTTCCAACAGTGTTCCCAAAGCTCTGGTGATGGAGGGAATGAATTGGCTGGCAACTGGCTCTCAGTTGCCAGACCAGGGCTAGGAAGCTGAGGAGTCAGTGTACTGGTTCCTGGCTGAGGATCTCTGTCAGGCCCTTCAGGGACTGCCTCCTCCTGCAGTACCTCTGCCACAGGCTGTGAGTTTGCATCAGGTCTGCTGACTATGTCCTCCTCAGAAGTGTCCTCTTCATCTTGTTGCTATGCTGGACCACAACAACCTTTTCCTTGTTCTCCCAGTGCCTACTCTACTGCCATTTAGTTGCTAGAACAAACATTGGTTTACTCAGGCTTTTAATTAAGGGGTTAATTTTTAACTCCATTTCATAATGCTTTTAGACTAGTTTTAGACTAGACTATACACAGTTTTAGCTGTTCAGTGTTCTATACTCTAGCTGGGCTTTTAGAAATGGGTTGTAATTAATAATTCTTAATGTTTTATGTTTTCATTATGCTTTATTTTGTAAGCCACCTTGGACAGGTTTCCTGGAGAGGTGGTATAAAAATGTCCTAAATGAATAAATATCCTCAAAACTACATGTGATCCCCCTTTCCAAAACATAACCTTGAAAGATAGAACTGGTGGCAGAAAGGCACCCTAGCAGGGAAGGCCTCAGGATTTAGATGAAATACTCCCATGAGTATGTGTGGAAGCAATCCACTGACATCAAGAAATGTTGAAAAAAAATACTGAATGCTTCCTGGAGTCAATGAATTCTTCTTTTCCTGTTCATGGGAGCATCTAGGCCTAGACCATATGGTAATATAGTACTGCCCATCAAAGGAGAAACACAGAAGGACAAATTCATCTGGATGTCCTGGCATAAGACGAAAGGACGATTTGATATCACATTTAGCCAATTCAGCCCCTCGCCCACAACTACGGACCATACGGATCGCCTCATCAAAAGAAGTGTACCTAACCGAGCAAAGCTCACTAGGTTTAGCGTCATTCACTGATCCGCCAGGAGGATAAGACAAATGGTGAATGAGGCGATACTCCCCAAGTGCCTTATAGGGCACCACACCTAAAAGTGATACCTGCAGGTTGGGCACCAGAGGTAAGGGGAAAGGACCCAATACCCTACCTTCCAGAAACTCTTTTTGAATCTTGGCTCTAACCACCTGCTCCATGCCCCAAACTGAGGGCAAATTAGGAGTCAAAATTGAACACCTCTCACCCGCATAGGGAATGTGAAACCCAAACTTGAACCCATCCAACAAATACTGCCTATTGGCAAACTTGGGGTACATGCGCAACCAGCACTAACACAGGAACTTTAATTAGACTGGGTCCCTTTGTCAGGTCAGGCCTGACTGCCCCCCCCCCCGATGTCTACCACCTTTGCCATCCTTAGCGGCAGGTCTGGCTTCTGCCTCGGGGCAGGATGGAAAGGAATGGGGACCGGCACAGAGGGGGCATTCATGATGAAAGGAACATGTTTTCTGGCTGCAATACCCCTGTGAGGAATACTCCCAACACAAGAGGCGCCTTTGGAGCGCCTGGCCACCCTGGGGACACAGAGCTCCTGCATTAGCAGCATTAGCTATTTTCACTACATGTCTGCTGTCGGAATGCTCCCCTAACGTAGGCCTGGCCGGGGACATTGTCTGAATCCAGATATGCAGATGTATTGGGTCCCAGCGGAGTGCCAGGTACATAGCTGCCTTCATCCGGAAGGCCTTATTGTATTCCATCCAAGCGGACCCAGAAAAGTCTGAATAACCTTTGTGGATTATGTCCATATACTGGAGCAGAGATGAGGCCCTTCCAGGCTGCGCCCTAACACTCACTGCGGCATAGATTTAAAAGCCGGGGTACCAATTAGCATAGATTCTATCTATGCTGCGGCGCTTCAAGCGCTCTTTGTTGTGTTCATCCAAATCTTCTCTATCTTTTTTATCTAGCTCCCTGTATAACAAGGAAAATACATCTACATACTCTCCCCATAATATCTTTTCCCTGGTGGCCGCCGTGAGGTGGTCACCTAAAGGCATAGCTAGTTCCCCAGATGGCAACTCTTTTGCTGGCACCATCTCATAGGTCCTATTACCCGGATCAGGAGCAGCACACCCCGTCCACACCCCACCTTGTTGATACTGTCCAGGCCATGATGGAAGTGGCATGCCCACTGAGGCTGGAAGAGATTCCCCGGACGGCACTGAGGCAGATGACACAGATGATGTCTGAACTCCCCCACCGCCATGTAGGTTATCTAATGTGCTAGATGGGGAAACCCCACCAGCCAGAGGCTGGGCATGTGCAGCTCCAACCAACCCAGATGTAAGAGGGATGCTAGTGGCCCCAGATAAGGATTCCACTACTGGCATTGGAACCGATGACCCAGCTGATGCCTGTAGGCTGTCCGGGCCCCAAGGCCAAGTGATGTCAGGTGTTTGTGCAGAAACTGGCCTACCTGGAGCATGTGACGGGCCCCTGAAAAGCATCACTTGATGTTCCATGCCCCCCTGTTCAGCTGGGCTGTCCTGCCTCTCGACCGGTCGCACTTCCTCATTCTTGGGAACAACAGCGTGGCTCATAGCACCTACACGCTGACTTTCAAGAATGGAGAGATGATTCAACACCTGGCTCTGAAAAATGTCCATAGATGACATAGCAGGTTGCAAAGTGGGCCAAGGCCCACCCAACCGCTGTTCAATTCCAGCTAACCTATCCAAAATAGGCCTTCTAATTGGAGTATCCCAAAATGCATCCAAGAGAGCCGGTGAAACAGTACCAGTAGAATCTAAGGGACCCAATGCTAAATGTGCAGTGCCCAATGGCGCAAACGGCACTGGGAATACTGGCAGGGGAACTGCGCCTGGTGTAATTCCTGAAGGCCCTGTGCCACCTGGATTAACTGACGTGGCACCATTATTAGGCCGTTTTTGCAGGGGCTGCTTGCCCTTTGCAGGAACTGTACCCACCCTTTTGTGCGCAGGCTGTTTACCCTTTGAAGCCCCTGTGCCCTTCTTTGGAGCCATGCCTTCTGGAAGCACTGCTAATGCCATCCCCACTCTTGCCACAGATGGGCTATTAGAACAAGTGGGCTACAACTGGCCTAATAAAAGAGTCCTAAAATAGCTGCCGAATAAGCAAGGGAGTTGCCCTAAAATGGCCGCCCAAGGGAAAAGCCGAAAATGGCCACCCAGAACCAAGACCTAAAATGGCCACCATTTCTAATTGCCTAATCGCCATTGCTTTTCCCGCCCTAAAATGGCCACTGCTGTTGGGCTCCACACGCTGCTGCAGCCACCCAGAAATGCCACTGCCACCTCCAACAGCCACCGCCTCCTCAAGCCGCCGCCACTGGAGCCCCCGCAGCCGCACAAGCCTCTGGACACCCTGACTGCCATCGGATCACACCGCTGCCATGCAGCACCCCCGCCACTGCTGTTACACAAGGCTAAAGGCCTTAAGGAACAGCAGGACAGTCCTCGTGCTCCAACTTCACCGAGCACGCAAGAGAACTGCTGTGGCAGAGGGTGGGAGCTGAGCCTAAATAGGCTGGCTCCTCCCCCTGTCTGACACATTAATGGGGTAGAAACTACATAATTAAGAGCATACTTACAGGCCCAATCTGCATTTAGCATTTGTTCAGTTGTTTTACCAAACCCACACTGGAACAGAAAAAGATGCAGTTCAAAACCACATTCAACTACACCGGGCCAACTCTGTACTGACTGCAGAGTCCCCCCCCCCCCGAATGGCCATAAAACGGCCATAAATCTATGCAGGCAGCCACCATAAAACCAGAGATCAAACAAAGTGAAAGCGGCATGCACTCTGGACACTGCCATAAACTGTGACAAAGTGAAAGTGGCAT
Organism: Gekko japonicus; assembly: GCF_001447785.1. NCBI lineage: Eukaryota > Metazoa > Chordata > Lepidosauria > Squamata > Gekkonidae > Gekko > Gekko japonicus. The sequence continues at coordinate 1,863,218 of NW_015174274.1, forward strand.
GCAATGTAGATGAGAATTTCTGTTCCAGTGTGGGTTTGGTATAACAGCGGAGCAAATGTTAGATGCAGATTAGGCCACATGAATCGTTTGATTACAGTAGTGTCCTATTTATCTGTTTAAACATTTATTAGCATAGAGTTTTGGGCTGGCTTTTCACAGATCCTTCCACTTGCCTTCATTATGATTTGCAAGGCATTGATTAGTCTACAGAAAAAGATACTTGGGTCAATGTATTAAATAGTCTTTATTTATGCAAGTCCATTCTTTGTGTGTGTGTTTGTGTGTGTGTGTCTATATATCTATATATATCTTTGTATTATCTTTGTTTTCACTCAGCTTTCCTTACCATGCACTTCAAAAACGTGCCAGTTGATTCTTGGATTGGACTGCATGATATCATTGAAGAGGGAAGGTTCCTATGGACAGATGGAAGTAGTGTGCGTTATACAAACTGGGCCCCCACCCCTTCTGTAAGTCCTGCTTGTGAATTCTTTTCTCCTTTTCAAAGTGATTCATTTTGTACCACCATTTTTTCAATTTTTATAACAAAATTACATATATGGAAAAGTATCCAGGGCTGCGGTCACACGGAGCAGTAGCCATGCTACAGAGATGGAAGATAGGTGGATTTTTCGGGCGCAATCACACTGCCACATCTGGGAAGCATAGAGCTCCTGTGGCTAACCTGAGGCTTCCCGCTGAAGATGCGGGGTAAAAAACTAGTACCTCCGAGGTACTAGTTTCCAGAATCCGCGGGACAAGGGCAGGCGTCTGATTACGTTTCCGACAGTAGTTCCTGGCATTCGGCGCCCACCTATGACCCCTCGCAAAAAGTTGGGGTTTTTTTCTAAGTCTCCACGGGATGTGCACAAGCACCCAATGGAGCATGCACACACTTTGGTGTACACAAAAAAACCCCGTTTGCCGCACCGCTTATTTGCCACGCCACAGGATTGTCCTGTGATCGGCACCTCCTCCCTAACCATGGGACCTCCACAGGATGCCTGATCGCACCACCGTGCATTATTTTGCCCCGGGGCAAACAGCCACGCTTTCTCCCCGCATTTTCCGGCCCATGTGACCGGAGCCCAGGATAGGCAACCCAGTTGTGAATAGACCCTAAACCATAACTGAATCTCAAAGAGTACAAATAAGCCAATTGTGAACAAGATTAGGTTTTGTGCATTAAATGTAGCAGTTAAACTAGCTTTTATTCTTCTCTCTCTCACCATGAGGCTTTTCTTCTATTTGAATTTTGCCAGTGGAATTACTGGAGGACAATGCTCAGTTTTGTCATCAGTTGTAACCTGCACACTCCCTGAAATCTCCAGCAATCTCACCATTCGTGGACTTTCATTCAGATATATGCTTTCTGTCCTCTTAGATGCCAAGGAGAGAAGTTAATGTTTGGAATTTTTGGCAAATATTTTCATCATACACACATACACAATCATTAGTACCAAAATAATTGCCAAAAATTCTTATCGACAATGAAAACTGGGAAACAAAAGCTAGTGTTGTTTATTGGTATCAGACACGGAGCAGGGCAATCCAGATTCAAGTCCTCACTTGGTCCTGAAGCCACTGGGTGACCTGGGGCCAGTTACAGTGCCATCCTGAGAACACTTTCACTCACTGAATAGACCTGAGTTGGATTCTGAGCAGGCCTGTTTAGGATTAGAAACTTTGAGAATTTTAGCACTTATTTTTACTTCTTCCTGTCTTGCATAATAAAGAGAACAATTCCTTTTTCAATAAAAGATAAAAGTCTGTCATCTTTTCAATCTGGTTTACTGGATATAGTTCAAAGAATCAAACTCATATCTTACTTGTTGCACATTTAAAGGTTGTTAATCTGCTTTCTATAGATAAATCTTGGAGTACTCTGCTGCTAAATGGTTTGAATAAACAAAGCCCTTTTAAATTTAGTCAGATTCTATAATTGGATGTGGGAGTGAAGTCTCTCATTACAAGCCACCAGATGGGCCCTAGAGTTTTCCTGGAATTACCATTCACCTCTGGGCTACTGAGATCTATTCCGCTGGAGAGACTGCCCTGCTGAGGTCCCTCCCCGGGCTCTACCTCCAAACTTCCAGGAATTTCCCAGCATGGTTTCAAATTTAACTACCATGAACGACTTCAAATATGTAGTCAAGGAAGTGCATAATAGAAATACATTAATTTAATTAAATACATTAATACATGAATGTGAGCATAGTGGGATATTTAAGGGATTCCAAAGTTGGAATTGTATATTGAGCAGTATTATATGGAACCTGAGCATTTTTCTATCCAGGTCTGCATTGTCTACTCTGACTGGCAGAGGATCCCTAGAGTCTTAAGCAGATGTCTTTTACATCATCTGCCTCCTGATCTTTTTAACTGGGGCTGCTGGGGATTGACTGTGGGACCTTCTCTATGCCAAACAGTCAGACCTGGAGAAAAAGGGGTTTTTCTTTTTAAGAGAAGCTTAGTGGGATGATGTTTACCAGGTGATGTTATTCATCTCCATAACATGAAAAGCTTCAGCTGGTCATTTCTACACATTAAACATCAATAAAAGGAACCGGAGAATTTTCTCCAGGCCTGTTGGCAACCATAGCCACATATACACAGTCTCTCCCCTCATTTGAGGAAGATATTCAATGTAAGTAGGCAAAAGCTTCTTGGCTTAGAAATAATACTTAGCATATATTAATTGTTAATTGTTAATAATAGCATATATTGTTTGTTTTTTATAAAACCATAATAGCATATATTGTTAATGTCACAATTAATAGACACCAAAATATGCATTCACAGATGGGTGTGGTGACAGGGTAAATTGGTGTTTATTTTAGTTACAAGAATATCAGTGAGTTTCTATTTATTTCTTTGAAGCGCCAAAGGTTCCACTTCTCTTCCAATGAGGACTGTGTTACTATGATAAAGGAGCCTGAGAAGTGGGCAGGAATTTGGAAGGAGAGAAAATGTTCAATAAAGTATGGATACATATGTCAAAAAAGCACTGGTAAGTTTTAATTTAAGATATTTTGTAGACCTCAAAGTCCATTTCTTGCAACATAACATTTTGGTCACAAGAAAAGAGATTAATTTTAAATGCCATAGTAAATTATTTAAATCACAATAAGGATTATATGGAGGTGCGGTGGCTCAAGTGCTTAAGACATTGAACTGAAGGCTGTGGAAGGTTGGTAGTTCAGCAGTTCGAGACCGAGCTGCCGCATGACGCTCCCGTCTCTAGTTCCAGCTCCTGCCAACCTAGCAGTTCGAAAGCAAGAAATTGCAAGTAGATAAATAGGTACCACTTCGGTGGGAAGGTAACAGCGTTCCGTGAACCTTGGTGTTTAGTCATGCCGGCCACATGACCACGGAAACGTCTTCGGACAGCGCTGGCTCTTCGACTTTGAAACGGAGATGAGCACCGTAACCCTAGAGTCGCATTCGACTGGCTTTCGAGCAAGGGAACTGTTACCTTTTTAAGGAATATATATATATATAAAGGTAAAGGTTCCTTTGCTCGAAAGCCAGTCGAATCCGACTCTAGGATCTGTTTTTCCACAGATCACCCAAAAGGAGGCCAGAAGGAAGCTTCTGGGATAGAGCTTTTTCCATTTTAACTTCACAGTGTCCTCAGTGTAGAAGAATGGCAATGAGTAGGATGTTAACTGAATAATGGTTAGCTATCTCTTGAAAGAATGAAAATAACTTTCAGATGAACTTGTCAATATAGATGTTGTTGGACAAGGCAATGTCTAGTGTACAAAGAAGAAGAGAAGAAGACCCTGCAGGGGGAAACAAGAAGACAATTAGATAGGATAGTGAGGTCAGCACCTTCTCTCCTGCTAAGTGTCATTCCTTGTCTGTCTCCAGATTGCTACTCTTAGGGCAATTTCCCCCTTCTTCTCAGAAGTGCCACACTCAGTCTTACCCTCTCTCTCAGCTAGATCCCCCATCACTCTGAAGATATCAATGAAATTGCCCCCGACATCCTCTCTGTTCCTGGCAGAAAACATCCCCCTAGTACACTGTGGAGCTTAGGGGGATGAAACAGGAACTCAGATGACTGGAGCGAATTTGGTGGTGTGTTTGCAATGAAGCCACAAGAGCATCCTATAGGACGCTTATGAAATCCTATCAGATGGCAGTGAGGCCACTGAATAAGATTTTTATGTGACCCCCATCATGTTTGCTAGCTTTCACCCAGCTCAATTATTTAGGATAATTTAGGTCTCCTACTTCCCTCTTTAAGAGGACCCAGAATAATAGAAATTTGACTATAAGCTGTGAGACATTTGCTAGCTTTTTTGCAGATGAAGTCCTGTCGCTCCACTGCGACCTTCCAGTCAGTGTTGACTCAGTATGTGAACTGGAGGCCCCTTGGCCATCTTTGAATTCGGTCTTTGACACCTTCAGTCAGCTCTCCTGAGCCAATGTCAACAGAATTCTGGGCGCTGTTAGGCCAACCACCTGCTTCATAGACCCATTCACCTTGTTGCTGGTGAAGGCCAGTGGTGAGAGTTTACGAGGTCCCCCAGAATATATTGTCAATCTGTCCCTGGGTTGAGTGATCTTTCTAGAGGGGCTAAAGGAGGCAGTGGTTGTTCTGCTCTTGAAAAAGCCAAATTCAGATCGTATGGATCTGAACAATACCACCCAGTCTCGAAGCTTTCATTTCTGGGCAAAGTAATTGAGATGGCAAGAGGTGTAAATGAAAAGGCAAGAGGTGCCATAATCAAGTGTTTCACTGAGAGAATTGTGTTGAGAGTAATTCAGATGCCAACAGCCAAAGCTGTGTGGTATGAACTGGAAAGGCTGCATGTAAATTCCTCTTTGAAGAGCCAGCTTTATCTACAAAAGAAACTTTTCAGTATTAAGATGAAAGAGGGGGGTAATTTACATCATCATCTGGACAAGATGTTTGGATTGGCTGAATAGTGGAGGAGTTCAGGAAAGGAAATTATTGAACAAGATCTCATTGTGTTACTATTAATAAGCCTGCCAAAGTCATATGCAAATATAGTGTGTCAGGTTGAATCTAAGAGTTATTTGTCCCTCACAGAAGTTATAAATCAGCTTGAGAAAACATACAACACAGATAATTTGAAAAGTCTGACAAATAATTTAAACCAAATGCTGATCAGATGTAAATAACAAAGGTGGGATCATTTGTCACCTCTGTGGGAAGTGAGGCTGCATTAAGAGGAATTGCATTTCCTTTAAACAAAGAGATGCCTTTCCCAGACAAAGAAAAGGGGGAAGCTCCAAACAGCCGCCATTAAAGAAATGTTTGATTATTGTGTCCGCTGACCGCCACCGGAGGCCAGCGCACACTCCTGAGCTTCAGTCTGGAACAACAATAGGGACCCGGATCCTAGTCCCTCCACTGGGGGAACCAATGGGACCATGGCGGGAGATTCAAACCCGCCAATAGGACCCAGGGGTGGTCCCCTAGTTATGTATATAGTTGGCCTGCCGGCCGTTTGGTTCTTGTTCTTGTTGTGTACCTAATAAAGCGTGCTATGCACTACGTCGTTGTGTGTCGTTCGTCCATGCGGCAACCCACTACACAATAATGGCGACGAGGATGGGATCCAGCCGCAACTGAGCCGGGCCGTCGTGAGGGGCCGAGAGAACGTGAAGCAGCCGCGATCCGATGAGCGATCCAGCCGGCGAGACCACTTCTCTTCCACCCGCTCCGATGCGCACAATGGCGACCACTCCAGGGTTCGGGCCACAGCCGCCCTTCGACATAACCCGTCCGCAAGACTGGCCCGCATGGGTCAGAGGTGTCAAGGCCGCGCTTGCCTTCTGCAACATCACAGACGACGGCAAGAAACGAGGGTTCCTCTTGGCCTCCTGCAGCACCGCCATCATGTCCCTGGCCAAAAGGTTGTTGTCCCCGATGGACCTCGACTGCTGCACCTTCGACCAAATTGTCGGCGCAGTGCAAAATTACTTCGCGCCCAAACCAACGAAGCTGACCTGCAGGATGACCTTCTACACCCGCAACCAGCTGGCCCGAGAGACCAGTAGAGGGAGTACAGGTGTGCACGACCCAGGACTTCAAGGGAATTTGCCACGAGTTTTCCGCTGTTTTTGATGATTCTCTGGGCCAATATACGGGGCCCCCGGTGACCTTGCGCTTAGACCCCTCAGTGGCCCCCGTAAGAATGCGATCCAGGACGGTTCCATTGTCGGTCAAGCCTAAAATCGACACAGAACTGGACCGCCTAGTAGCCCAAGGCATCCTGGAGCCAGTCTCCCACACGGTGTGGGAGACTCCCATAGTTGTGGTCAACAAACCAAATGGGGCAGTCCGCATCTGCGTGGACTATAAATGTACATTGAACAAGGCGCTACAGGACCACGCATACCCAGTCCCTGTAGTTAGCCACGTTCTGGCCACCTTGGGTGGGGCGAAGATCTTTGGCAAACTGGATCTAGCCCAAGCTTACCAACAGTTGCCAGTGGATGAGGCAACAGCGGAAGTGCAAACTATAGTAACACACCGGGGGGCATTCCGTGTGAAGCAACTGAGGTTCGGAGTGAGCGTGGTGCCCGGGCTGTTCCAACAACTCATGGACTCTCTCCTTAAAGGGATCCCCGGCATCACCCCCTTCTTTGACGATGTGTTGATCGCCACCGCCACGCCCGCTGACTTCGCCGCTCGCCTCTGCGCTGTGCTCATCCGTTTCAAGGACGCTGGGCTGAAGGTGAAACTGGACAAGTGCCGCCTTGGTGTGCCATCAGTGGACTTTCTGGGGTTCATGGTGGACGCGGAGGGCCTCCACCCAACCCGAGAGAAGGTGAAGGCGATAGTGGAGGCACGCCTGCCAAAATCAAAGGTAGAACTGCAGGCATTCTGGGGGATCCTGAATTTCTACCACGCCTTTCTTCCCCACAAGGCGGCGGTGGCAGAACCCCTCCATCACCTGTTAGACAAGTCCCATGGGTGTGGGGCCCCCGGCAGGCCGCCGCGTTCTGGAACGTCAAAGAACTCTTAATTTCAAACGCGGTCCTGGCTCACTTTGACGAGTCTTTGCTGGTGGTGCTCGCTTGTGACGCCTCACTCTATGGCGTCGGAGCTGTGCTGGTGCATCGCATGCCGGATGGCCAAGAAGTCCCGGTCGCGTATTACTCACGCACTCTATCTGCGGCGGAATGGAACTACGCCCAGATAGACCGCGAGGGACTTGCAATCGTGGCCGGGGTCAAGAAGTTCCACGACTTCGTCTACGGCTGGCCTTTCACGATCACCACGGACCACCGCCCGCTCCTCGGCCTGTTCGCGCCCGACCGCAGGATGCCGCAAGTACTCTCCCCGCGCGTCCTGAGATGGACCATTTTCCTGGCCAGTTACGACTACCAGATAGAGCACCGCCCAGGAAAAGCCATGGGCCACGCCGACGCCCTGAGCCGCCTTCCTCTGCCGGACGTCGTAGAGGACCCGGCTCCAGTTCACCGGATCCTCCAGGTGGAAGACCTCCCGGATGCACCCCTCCAGGCTGCAGACGTCGCCTGCCGCTCGATATCCCTTTATATCCCAGGTGCTGAGCTGGGTGGTGAGGGGGTGGCCTACGAAGGTAGACGGGCCGGAGTTCGCTGCATTCAAGGGCCACAGGGATGAATTGTCGGTGCACAAAGGCTGCCTGGTTTGGGGGGACCGGGTCGTGGTCCCCAGAGCCCTGTGCCAAAAAGTCCTGCGGGCCCTGCACGAGGCCCATCCGGGCATCGTGAGGATGAAAGGCCTAGCCAGAAGCTACGTCTGGTGGCCCGGCATCGACGCAGAGGTAGAAGCATGGGTGAAAAGGTGCCAGGCCTGCCAAGCCGTGCGACCCAGCCCACCAGGGGTGCCACACCACTCTTGGGAATCCACCTGCACCCCGTGGTCTCGGCTCCACATAGACTTTGCTGAACCATTCCATGGACTGTTGTTCTTGGGGATGGTGGATTCCTACACCAAGTGGTTGGAGATCAGCCCCATCTCCGCAATGTCAACAAAAGCAACCATCCGTGCCCTCCGACGGATCTTCGCCACCCACGGCCTGCCAGACACCATTGTCTCGGACAACGGGACGGCATTTACTTCCAAGGAATTCCAGCAGTTCCTCAGCGGCAACATGATCCAGCACATCAGGATGGCACCCTTCCACCCCGCGACCAACAGCCAAGCGGAGCGCATGGTCCAGACCATGAAGGAGGCCCTCAGCTGTCTATCGGAAGGGGACTGGGAATTCCACATCGCCTGGTTCCTCTTAGCACAGCGAACAACGCCTAACCCGGTAAGCGGCCGCTACCCCGCCGAACTGTTAATGGGCCGGAGGCCAACGATCCTGTTAGACCGCTTGCACCCCGACCGGGCTCCGGGCCAGCGGAAACCCACCGAGCAGAGGGAAGCGCCACGTGGCTTCTTCCCCGAGGAACCCGTCTTTGCCCGGAACTTTGGCAGGGGCCCGGAGTGGCTCCCCGGTCGTATCATTCGACCAACGGGCACCGTTATGTACGAGGTGTCCACGGAATGCGGGCAGGTCCTGAAGAGGCATATCGACCAGCTCAGCCAGCAAATGCTTCCCGATCACACTTCAGAGGAAGTCCCGAGACAGCGGGCGGTCCTAGAAGAGGCTCCAGCCGAGACTCTTGAGAGGGACGTGCCCGCGCAAGAGCATCCACTTTGGAACACCCAGCCCCCGGCAGCCACAGGGGAAACTACGGAACCGGAGGCGGCTGAAGCAGAGGCCCCAGCGCAACTTCCGGATCCCGGCCCGGAGGTCAGAGCCCCGGAAGGATCAGCACCGACCCCCAGATGGTCCACAAGGGTACGATGATCCCCATTGTACCTAAAAGACTATGTCACATGGGGGAGGGTCCGGACTATGGGGGGAGGGATGTTGTGTCCGCTGACCACCACCGGAGGCCAGCGCACATTCCTGAGCTTCAGTCTGGAACAACAATAGGGACCAGGATCCTAGTCCCTCCACTGGGGGAACCAATGGGACCGTGGCGGGAGATTCAAACTTGCCAATAGGACCCAGGGGTGGTCCCCTGGTTGTGTATATAGTTGGCCTGCCGGCCGTTTGGTTCTTGTTCTTGTTGTGTACCTAATAAGCGTGCTATGCACTACGTCATTGTTTGTCGTTCGTCCATGGGGCAACCCACTACACAATATTGATATTAACACAAGAAGCCACAAGAAGCCATATTTGGTTTCTGGACAGTGCCTGCACAACCCACACGTGTGCTCATAAAGATTTCTTTGAAATGTTAGATAAAGAAAAGAAAGAGGCATTAAGTGTTGCAGATGGACAGTCTATAATGCAGAAGGCATTGACTCAAGAACCATAAAATTCAAACTCCCTGGTGGAGAAACCCAAGATATCCTTGTTAAAGACTGCCTTTATGTCCCAGAACTGGCAAATAATCTTATTCCTGTGAGAGTACTTGCAAAGAAAGGCATGATTACATATTTTGGAGGGAAATGCTGTATCAGACAGAAGGAACAGTTAATTGCAAATGGCAAAGTGCATCAGGATTTATATGCTCTTCAGACTTGCATGCAGAAAGCAAACTTTACCAAACATTGTGATCACAAGAACTGCTGTTGACTATGGCACAGATGGTTGGGATATAGAGACAGTTATGCAATTAGCTAATTTGAAAGCCAGAATTTAACTAAAGGCATGCGGAGAAGTAAATGTGCTGTTGAAGGAAAATGTATGCATTGCATTCAAGTGAGGGGTGTGTGACCTAGCTTTAACAAAGCCAGATGAAGCGACCCCTAGAGCTGATACACAGTAATGTTTGCAGACCAATGAAAACTCAAACTCCTAGTGTTCTTACGTTACAAAGCAAAAACCTTTAGGCTTATCAACACCCAAATAAGTCAAACATCAGGGAGAACAGAAAAAGGAAAACAAACCTCACAAAGAACACAGGGCGAGTGGCTTCTTACATCTGCTGACACACTGGAAGTCAACTCCTAGTGGGAATAAATATGGGCTGACTTTTACTGATGACTTTTCAAGGAGCTGTGGTGGCTCAAGTGGTTAAGACGCTGAACTGCAGGCTGTGGAAGGTCGGTAGTTCAGCAGTTCGAGTTGTCGCATGACGGAGTGAGCTCTCGTCTCTAGTTCCAGCTCCTGCCAACCTAGCAGTTCGAAAGCAAGAAATTGCAAGTAGATAAATAGGGACCACTTTGGTGGGAAGGTAACAGCGTTCCGTGCACCTTGGTGTTTAGTCATGCTGGCCACATGACCACGGAAATGTCTTCGGACAGCGCTGGCTCTTCGGCTTTGAAACGGAGATGAACACCGCAACCCTAGAGTTGGATTTGACTGGCTTTCGAGCAAGGGAATTTTTACCTTTACCTTTTTCAAGATATACTGTGACCTTCTTAATTAAAGAGAAAAGACAAGTGCAGGAAAATTTAAAGCATATGTGGCAATGGTCAGTAACAGATTTCAAAGAAAGCCACTAGCAATCTGCACTGAAAATGGGACATGAGGGACATGAAATGAAGAATTATTTGGCAGAACAAGGAATAGAACATCGGCTTACAGCCCCATACACTCCAGAGCAGAATGGTGTAGCAGAAAGGTACTCTCTCACTGAAATGTGCACATCTATACTCCTTGAGGCAGAGCTACCTGACAAGTATTGTGGAGAAGCAATCAACACTGCTACCTACCTGCAAAACAGATTACATACTAAAGGTGCAAGCAGTACACCATTTGAACTGTGGTATGGGCACAAACATCTAAAAGTGTTTCAAAGGCCCACACTTACATTCCTAAAGAAAAGAGGACCAAGATGGATCCTAGATCAGAAGAATGCATTTTTGTAGGCTACATACTTGTAGACCCTGGAACCAGATCATCATAATGCTGCAGTGTTTCACACTGAGCCTTGGGATATGAAGTTGTTTATTTGGGGGATTGATCCAGTGTTGATCCCCTGACAAAAGCCTTGAGGCATTTGTGGAATTGGTCAGAGTATCTTCTGCGCTGGAAGTGGCCGGAGTCACTGGCCCCTCCTGCCCTTGGTGAGGTCTCAGAAATGTAGTGGAGGTGGGTTTAAGTCACCTAAGTCCTTTCCCTCCTGTTGAGATGCTTCTGGATGTCTCCATATCTCTCTTGGGCTTCTCAGCAGCCCGAGGAGCAGTCCCAACCAATCCTCCCTGACCTGGCATTGCAGGGCCTTATATAGCCCCAGCCAACTCATCTCACTGGCCTGGAATCTGGATTGTAGTAGTAGATCTGTGTAGGCATGTGTGACACACAAGTTAGATACCACCTCTCCCTAATAAGCAACCAATGGAAACTGATGGACTGTTAATGAATAGGACAGTGGAAGACAACAGTTAGTGGGCTGAGAGTGAGTGGAGCTGAGTGAAGCTGTGGAGAAGAACAAGCTGACTGAAAGTCGATTTATAACAAAGAATCCCAAATGCTGGAAAAGGAAGACAGTTCAAAAGTTCAACTGAAAAGAAACTTTGGTCCCATTCACACGGAGAAGTTGCCACACTAAAGACATGGATGATAGACGGATTTTCACTGCGCAATCACACTGCAACATCTGGGAAGCGTAGTATACCTGTGGCTAACCCGTGGCTTCTCGCCGAAGATGCAGAGTAAAAAACTACGACATACGATGTACTAGTTTCTGGAAAACGCGGGGCAAGGGCGGATGTCTGATTGCATTTCTGCTTGAATCCCGTGGCATCCAGTGCCCGTCCTTGTCCCGTCACACACCGGATGTTTTTTGGGGGTAAGTCTCCACAGGATGCGCACAAACAATCATGCACATGTGCAAACTGGGGTGAAAAAAATTCCCATTTGCCACGGAAGTGGCGCGTAGTGATTGCCGGTGTGATCGCGCTGCACCGCTTCTTTGCCGCACTGCAGGATAGCCGTGTGATCAGCACCGAATGGCCTAACCACGGGACCTTGATGGGACATGTGATCAGGCTGCCACGCGTTACTATGCTCCGGGGCAAACAGCCACGCTTCCCCCCCACATTTTCCGGCCCATGTGACCTTTGTAACTCTACCCAACTTACCTCAGTATTATGTTCAAAATATAAATAAAATTAACTCCTTGTTTCTTTAACTCTGTGGGCCAGTTATCTCAGGGAAAGAAACACATGTACACACAGAAGCAAAGATCTCAGTCTACATATATATTAGGATATGAATAACTATTGGCAGTATGTGAATGAAACAGTGTTTGAGTCCCCAACTCTAATATCTCTGTGCAGTGTCTAAATGAGGGGCAATTATTAAAGGGGGCTGGGCTACTCTGTCTGGCAATGTCTCGCTGAATGAAAAAGAGGACCTGGGATGTGAAATCGTCATGGCTTTCTGTATATTTTAAAAGAGGTAAGACGGGTAGGGACATGTGACTGCCTGACCTACCTGTAATCCTGACCCTATGGGAGAAAGGTTGTGAAGGGTGGTAGGCATTCTGTGTCAGTGAGAGAGATCATCACAGCATGTTATTATGTATGGGCATATAGACTGGTGTGAATTATAAGTACATAGAATAGCTGTGTGCCTTAGATTTAAAAAGTATTAGATTAATAAAGTGTATTCTGCTGGGTCTGTACTTCTACCATCCTCATTCCTACCCCTTTGCCCCATCAGCCCCTCTCATAGGTGGGTTGTCCCTGGGAAGTACTCAGGCCCTGCCTCTTGCCAAATTTGTCCCTTCCAAGAGTCAGCAACCTTATGAAAGCCTGAATAACAGGAACTGGGCCTTCCCTGTTTTCCCTGCATCCACTGCAGTGCCATGCAGGGTAGAAGGGAGATGGGAGAGGCTCAGTTCTTGAGCAGATCCAGGCCTGGTCTCCTTCACACAGTTTGGGCCTGAATCTGCACTGGAGCTTCTGGGGTCCATTTCAGAATATACCAACAGCACACACACCAGCACCTACAGACTCTAGTGAATCCAGTCAAAAATATATTGAAAGAGCCAGAGAGCCCCAAATCCATGCTGAAATCTGGTAGCCCTAGATTCTTCAACTCCCTGTCATGTCCATCTTTACTTTCTTTTTGGACATTTAGGCTGCAGTCACACACGATAAATAATCCACTTTCAATGCACTTTCGAATTGGATTTTGCCTGTTCACACAGTAAAAATCCATCTGATGTAAGAGTGCAACCTATAATGGGGTTGCCAACTTTTGGAATCCACAAATCTTGCAGAACACATGGTGCATTGATGGGTGGTGCCCAGTCTGTATAGGAATGGAGTCCATCCACCATAGTCTCGTTGAAAATCTGAGTGGGGAAAAAGGGAAAAGCAAAGGTGCGGGGGCAGCCTAAGATAGCTGGAGTGAAATCTTATGTACACTAACAACAATTCCCATTGGAAGCACTTGTATAAATGCATTTTACTTTGTTGTGTCATGCCCTAAACTTCTTTCTGTGATATTGAGGCAGAGTCCACTTTATGCAGTCAACTGATTCAGATGTACAGTCTAAAACCAGCGTTAACCTTTTCTCTTTATGACTTTGGCATAGACCCTGTGTCTTCTCACTCTGAAACAACAATTCCGGCATCTGGCTATATACCTTATGGAAACAGCAGCTATTCTTTCACTAAAACTGCAACATGGAAAGAAGCCAGAAAACAGTGTCATTCTAAACACTCAGAACTTACCAACATTCTGAATCCCTATAGCCAATCATTCCTGTGGCACCTGGCGCTGAAATACGGGGAACCTCTATGGATTGGTCTAAACAGCAATGTGGTAAGAACAAGGCATAAATGAGTGTAATGCTATTTACTCAGCCTGAGGGTTTGTATTCAGATGGTGCATCTTTTATGGTGTAGGCAATCCACTAGCTGACATTGTTGACAATATATGAATAAATTTTGCAATTAGCTTTGCATAAAATTGATGCCTAATTTATAGTCGAATGTATGACAATTTACTGGTTTAGAGGAAATTTGATAGAAACTTAACAAAACTTCCAAAAACTTTCCCAAACTTTGCATTTTATGAACCTGTGACACTTTTTGAATGTTAAGAAAGAATAGTGAGCATCAGTACAAAATGGCTGCCATGAGAGGCAGGTCCAGTCACAAAATGGCTGCCATGGTGGGGGCAATTTAAAAAAAGGTTGGGAAGCTCCACACTAAGTATTGTTATTTCTTTCAATGTTTCTTCAATCTCAACATATTCCTTTAGGAATCCTTTGTCCTCCCATGGGGCTAACTACCTCTCTAGCAGGTTTCCTGGCTCCGATTTATTTAAAGAAATTCTTAATACATTTTCTTGCTATGTTAGTAACATGTTCCTCAAATTCTTTTTCTGTGCCTTACAGTCAATTTCCATTTGTTTTGCCAGAACCTCTTCCTGTTCTTTCTTGTTCACTTCATTTGGATTATAATTCCACTTTTTAAAGGAAGACTTGCAATTTATAGTTTCTTTGAAATCTCTTATTAGCCATGCTTATATGCTTATGTGAGTAGGAGTAGGCTTGCCATTGTCCAGATGGAACCTGGAGATATCCTGGAATTATAGCTGATCCTCTAGAGATCAGCCTGGTTCATGTTCCCTCTATTTTCCCCTATACTGAACAGAGCAGTTCACATCCTGAGTGGAATATAACTGTTGTGTGGGGCTCCAGATTGCTGCTTAGAGGGACTTCCTGTGTTTGCTATAGTGGTTAAGAGTGGTGGATTCTAATCTGGAGAAATGGGTTTGATTCTCCACTCCTTCACATGAAGCCAGGTGGGTGAACTTGGGTCAGTCACAGTTCTCTCAGAGCTGTTATCTCAAGAACAGTTCTCTTAAAGCTCTCTCAGCCCCACCTACCTCACAGGGTATCTGTTGTGGGGAGAGGAAGAGAAGGCAATTGCAAGCTGCTCTGAGACTCCAAATGCAGGGCGGGGTATAAATCCAACTATTCTTCCTCCTCCACTCATGTGCACAGTTTAGAGGACACAGTGCTCATAAGCCCTTCCCAGCTCCTGAACCAGGCAAAAAGAGTTGAGTCAGCTGGCCTGAGGCAAGGAGTGGAGAGCACATGGTGAGGAGCTGCTAGAAGGTAAGGTTTTTTTTGTCTTTCTGCCTTTTGCCTTTCCTAGCTGCTGTGTGAGAAGCTGGGGGTGAGTGGGTTCTTTAGAGCTTGCTAGACAGTGGTTCTGTTTAAGTTCCGTTTTTGGGCTAATTGTGTGCTGGAGGCTGCTGGGGGCTGAGTGAGTTGCTGCTGATTGCTGTTGAGTACAAGCCCCACCCCCTACTGTGCTGTGCTGAGCTCTGCTGTACTTGGCAGGAAGAGACCTTCTAATGTCCTGGCCCCACTGGTGGACCTCCTGATGGCACTGATATTTCTGGCCACTGTGTGACACAGAGTGTTGGACTGGATGAGCCTTTGGCCTGATCCAACTTTGGCATTTCTTATGTTCTCATGAAACAAAAGGCTCCTCGCCAGAGGCACGAGCCTTGGTGCAGGCTGAAGGGTGAGAGCTAAAGGGCTCTTCGCCTGTGGCTCTTGGCCTGAGGGCCCCAAAACTCTGCTCAGTGTACTCTTGTAATATACTTGGATGCCAATGATGTCAACAGAAGGCCCCTTTCCAGTCACCTGCATGGAATGTGCCATGTTTGTTTTCCTCCTGGAAGAGAAGACGGACTTGTCAGAAGTGTAAGCTGGTCAGGCTTTTGGGGGAGAACATTTGGAGCCTGCAGGAGAGGATCACTACCCTTCAGGACATCAAGGAAGGAGAGGATTTTATTGACAAGAGCCTGGGAACTCTGCAAACACATGATGTAGAAAGTCAAGGAGAAGAAGGAAGAGTCACACTCCCTTCTGAGCCTCCTCTCAGTTCTACAGTACAAACCTGAAGACGGTGACTATGACGACACTCTGGTCCACTGGAGCTCAAGAATCATTTTGAGGTGCTTGAGAGGGTGATGGAGATGAGAGTGGAAGGAGAGCCACAGAGACCTGGAAAAGGGAGTGAAAAAGGGCATGGTGCAACAAAGAAGTGGAAGGAGATAGAAAGTGGTGGTTATTGGGGACTCTCTGCTCAGGGGTATGGAACATAATGTGGCCGGGCCGGATCCCCTACTCCGAGAGATGTGTTGCTTACCTAGGGCCAGAATTCAGGATATTACAGACCGACTGCCAAAACTTATAGGACCTACTGATCAGTACCCATTTGTGCTGATTCAGGTGGGGACAAATGACACCGCCGCAAATACCATCACGAAAATGAAAAAGGACTATGAAGCTCTTGGAAGGCAGTTGAAGGCATTGGGAGCACAGGTGGTTTTCTCTTCTATCCTTCCAGTCATAGGAAGAGGAATGCGAACAGACCATACTCGAGGTGAATCATTGGCTGAGACGGGGGTGCCTACTGGAGTGCTTTGGGTTCTGGGACCACGGGATAAGTTTTCTTAGAAAAAGCTTTTGAGCACATGATGGGCTTCACTTCTCAAGGTCAGAGAAGAAGATGTTCGGAAAGAACCTGGAGAGCTTAATCAGGAGAGCTTTAAACTTGAAGCTGCAAGGGGAAGGGGATGATCAACATGGGGACTTCAATGACGAAGTGAAAACAGTGGGGGCCCACCTGGGTAGGACAAAGGTACAAGGCTACAAGTGCCTATATACTAACGCCCGTAGTATGGGTAATAAGAAAGTAGAGCTTGAGATTCTCTTGCAAACAGAGGACTACAATATAATAAGAATCACTGAGACTTGGTGGGATGATTCTCATGACTGGAATGTGGTGGTGGATAGGTATAAATAGTTCAAAAAAACCCAGAAGGGTAGAAGAGGAGGCGGAGTGGCGCTGTATGTGAAGAGAGGGCTAGATTGTCAGGAAGTTCTGGAGAATGTGGTTGACAGCCCCGCGGAAAGTACATGGGTGGAAATAAGGGGAGGTAGGAGAAAGGGTATTGCTGGAGTCTGCTACAGACCGCCGGACCGGGGACAGGAAATGGATGCTGCCCTCCTTGAATAGATTAGTAGAGTGTCCAGACATCAAAACCATATATAATATATGGGAGGCTTCAACTTCCCCGGTGTGTGCTGGGAGACAGGCTTATCAAAGTCACAAGAATCACACAACTTCCTGACCTCTCTGGCTGACAACTTCTTTTTTCAAATGGTGGAGGAAGCTACAAGGGTCTCGGCCATACTGGACTTAATATTAACAAACAGGGAAGAATTGGTAGATGGGGTGAAGGTGGTGGGGACATTAGGGAGAAGTGACCATGTCCTCCTTGAATTCCAGTTGCTGTGGGGGGTCAAGGAAGTTTGTAGCCAGACTTGTAGGCAGTGTTCCCTCTAAGCTGAGTTAGTGTGAGCTAGCTCACACTTTTTTAGCCTCTGGCTCACACATTTTTGTCTTTGCTCAGGAAGGATAGCTCAGGAAGGATATGCAGTAGCCAAATCATTTGCTCACAACTTTAATGCCTGTAGCTCACAAAGCAGAATTTTTGCTCACAAGACTCCACAACTTAGAGGGAGCATTGCTTGTAGGTTAGATTTTCGTAAGGCCGACTTCAACGAACTCAGATGCCTCATGGGAGTCGTTCTGTGGGGGAGTGTGCTGGAAAGGAAAGGAGCGAGTGAAGGGTGGGCTCTTCTCAAACATGAGCTTTTGCGAGCTCAAGCCCTCACTATTCCAGCAAGGCAGAAACATGGTAGGAACTCCAAGAAGCCAATGTGGATGAACCAAGAACTCCAGGATAAGCTAAGGGAGAAAAGGGAAATGTTCAGGAAACAGAGGGAAGGTTAGACCTCTGAAGAGGAATATATGAGAGTTACTAGGTACTGCAGATCAACCATCAGAGAAACCAAAGCTCAGTATGAGTTGGGTCTGGCCAGGGGGGCTTGCTACAATAAGAAAAACTTCTACAGATATGTGAGAAGCAAACACAAGGTAAAAGAGGCAATTGGACCACTTTTGGGAGTAGAAGGAGAAACTCTGGTGGAGGACAGAGAAAAAGTAGACAGGCTTAATTACTTTTTTGCCTCTGTTTTCTCCCTGAAGAACTGGATCTAGAGATGGTAGAGGACACGACAGGACACCTGAGTGTCCAGTTGACATTGACAGGGAGGTTGTGGAGAGGCACCTGGCTGCACTGGATGAATACAAATCCTCTGGGTTTGATAGTGTGCATCCAAGAGTGCTCAAAGAACTTTCTAATGAACTTGCAGAGCCTCTGTCCATCATCTTCAAGGCCTCCTGGAGGACTGGGGATGTGCCACAAGATTGGAGAGGAGGGAATGTTATCCCGATCTTTAAGAAAGGGAAGAAGGATGACCCGGGAAACTACAGGCTGGTCAGTCTGACTTCTGTTGCTGGGAAGATATTAGAGCAAATTTTAAAGGGTTCGATCTGAAGGACCACTTAGTGATCTGGGGAAGTCAGCATGGTTTTGTCCTCAACAGATCTCGTCAGACCAACCTGATTTCCTTCTTTGATTGGTGACGAGCTTACTGGTGGGAACTCTGTTGATGTGATTTACCTGGATTTCAGTAAAGCTTTTGATAAGGTTCCCCATGACATTCTGATGGGAAAACTGGAAGACTGTGGACTGGATTATAGGATAGTTCGGTGGATAGGGAACTGGTTAGAGGACCACACCCAAAGAGTGGTGGTCAATGGCATTTCATCAGATTGGGGGGAGGTGTCCAGTGGGGTGCCGCAGGGCTTGGTTTTGGGCCTGGTACTTTTCAATATTTTTATCAGTGATCTGCATGAAGGGGTAGAAGGGCTACTCATTAAATTTGCTGATGCTACCAAATTGGGAGGAGTAGCAAACACCCAAGAAGATAGAGTTAAAATTCAACAAGACCTGGATACTCTGGAGAAGTGGGCAGTTGCAAACAGCATGAAATTCAACAAAGATAAATGCACAATATTATATCTGGGCCACAAAAATGTCAAATACAAATACTGGATGGGGGATATGTTTCTAGGGAGTAGTGTATGCAAAAGAGATCTTGGGGTAAGATTGGACCGAAAACTAAATATGAGCAGTCAGTGTGATGCGATGGTAAAAAAAGGCAAATTCAGTCTTGGGTTGTATTAAAAGGGCCATAGCACTGAAATCGCAGGAGGTCATAGCCCCTCTGTATACTTCCTTGGTCAGGCTGCACCTTGAGGACTGTGTGCAGTTCTGGAGGCTTCACTTCAAAAAATGTGGACAAAATCGAGAGGGTTCAGAAGAGAGTGACAAGGATGATCAGGGGTCTGGAGAGTGAGCCCTACGAGGAAAGGCTAAGGGCCTTGGGAATGTTTAGTTTGGAGAAGAGGAGATTGAGGGGGGACATGTTTGCTCTCTTTAAATATTTGAAAGGATGTCATTTGGAAGAGGGCAAGGAGCTGTTTCAGTTGGCAGCAGAGGATAGGACCCGGAGCAACGGGTTTAAATTACATGCAGAAAGTTATCGGCTGGATATTAGGAAAAACTTTTTCATGGTCAGAATGGTTCAAAGATGGAATCAGCTGCCTAGGGAGGTGGTGAGCTCCCATTCTCTGGCAACTTTCAGGAAGAAGCTGGATGAATATTTGTCAGGGATGCTTTAGACTGGTCCTGCATTGGGCAGGGGGTTGGACTAAATGGTCTGTATGGCCCCTTCCAACTCTATTCTGGCTATGAATACTTTCTTTCTCTCCCTCCTCATCTGCTCCCTACATCTTCTGGTCCATTGTGAGACAGAATGATTGGCCTGATGGATCTTTGGCAGTGCCACCTTTCAGTGCCCCTGTCCCCCTTCAGTTGAACACAGTTGTGGAGGGTGGGATATTTCTTGTGCTTCAGTCCACAAGCTGCCCATGATATTGGTCTGAGCCAGAAGAGCTTTTCTTATGTCAACACAGTTAAATACAGCAATCAAATGAGCAGTAGTAATGTTCACTCAGCGATGCACAACTCAAAATATCTCTGAAAAACACATGTAGACTTTGATTAAATTATGCAGGTAGAATTGCGAAAGTTGCCCAATTTCTCTGAATGGTGAAGTTTTTCAGAGACATCCTATGAAGGTAGTTTCAGAAAGGTAGCTGTGTTGGTCTGCATTAGAAGAGCTATATTTGCGTCCAGGAACACCTTAGAGACCAACAAGATTTTTGGGAGGCAAGTAGGGATGGGCACGAACCGGCTCACACATTGAAGTTTGTAACAAATTTTGACTGGGTCACAGTTCATGAACTGAAGAACCACCATGAATGTCTATAAATTTTGATGCAGTTCATGGCAGTTCATGAAGAGCAGAAATCAAGGGGTTAAATGGCTTGCATGAAAAGCTTTTGGCAGTGAGCAGGAAGCAGGGAGTGAAACCACCTGGGTTGTGGTTTGCAAACCAAGGTTCAGACCAAAAGTTCTTGCCCTCATGACCCTTCCACAGAGGTCATTTCGGGGGGGAACGCGGGGGAACGCTGTTCCCCCGGGTGAGGTGCGGGGGTGGTGCACACGACGAAGGCCCGCCCCCTGCTTCCAGCTGCCCCGCTTCCGGCCCTCATTCAGCCAGGAGGAGGCAGGAGAAGAGGGAGGGTAAGTTGCTTCCTCCCCGCCTCTCCCCACCCCTGTCTGCCTAGGGCCAGGGAGGGCCTTGGCGGGGCTTCCTCGCACTCTCGCCGGCCTTGCAGGTCCACCGCCAGGCCCCTGATGTCAGGAGGTGTGGCATATGCTAATGAGTTATGCTAATGAGTTCCCCTAGCTCTTTTTCTACGAAACGACCCCTGCCCTTCCACAACACTCTATGTGACGGGAGGGGGTTAGAGGTTTGTGCAGCTCATGGTGGGAAGCGGACGAGGGAGTGAGAGGGATCGCTGGAATGGCTTGCATCTATTTCAGCCTAACAGCTGATGGGCACACCAGCAGTGCAGGTGCATCCATTTTGGCCTAATGGCGGGGCTGGTGTGGCCATCAGCTGTTAGGCTGAAATAGATGCAAGCCATTCCAGTGATCCCTCTCACTCCCCCGGATTCCAAGCACATCCTGAACCCTGAACCAAACCATAATTTTCTGGTTTCTGCCCATTCCTACTAGGGACAGCACTACTCCAATCTTGTATCATCTGCACTGGCTCTCAATTTGCTTTCAGGCTCAATTCAAGGTGCTGATATTAATCCTTAAGGCCCTATATTGCTTGGGGCCTGAATACCTTATTTTTTTGGAGAACCTAGTTCAGGAATCCCCGCCATCTGACGTCAGATAGGTGGCAATACAGGAAAGGACCATTTTGGTTGTGGTGCTAAAACTGTGGAATTCCCAAGTGGATTTCCCTGCATCCTGCTATTATCATGTTGCATCAGCAGATGAAGAATTCTTTGTTTTACCTGGTGTTCCTTGATCTTTTCTGTGGTTTGCACTTTTATTTGTTTGAGTTCTGTTTTAATAATTTTTAATTATTTATATGTATTTATATGTGTTTTATCTTGTTGCAATGTTTTTATTGTTCACCACTTTGGAAATCCTAAAATGGGTGGAAAACAGCTTATAACTATTTTAAATACCAGGTTGTTGTGAGGATAAAACAAGGGGATCCACAAGGACTTGAGGAGGACATCTTGTTTTCTCCTGTATCTCCTCCCTCACTATTTCCTCTTCCGCTTTTCTGACAGCCTACACATTTTTTCAGATTCCATCTCTTCTTCCTACCTGCTAACCTTCCTTTATCAGTTCTACTGTCTTCATCTTTCTCTCCTTCCCTCCCCCACTCCCTGGGGAAAATATGGCCCAGCTGCACACTGGCTTCCACCACTGTGCTCAGACTCAGTTGTGCACTGAGGGCCACCACTGGGCTTGGCCCCAATTGCATGCTGACTGCCATTGCCAGACTAGAGCCAGTGTTGGCCTCCACTCCTGCCCCCCCTGAAGCTTTGCTTTACAGAAACCAGGGCTTGGAAGGCTCAGCAATATTGTTGTGGTTGCTTAACAACTTGCAAATTGCTGACAGAGAGTGCAGTGGGCATCACTCTCTTAAAGCTACATGTATTGTTTCTGTTATTTTGGGGAGTTTTAATCCCCCAACATATTTTTTATTAAGATTTCAGATTTTTCTGCAAATTTTGGTCTTCTGTCAGGTTTTCAGATAAATCCCCCCATCTTTCCTTAGTTCCATTTTGTGGATCTAATGATCCATATTCTGTGGCTTGGTCTGGAATTACTTGTAAAATGGAGAGATGAAAGAGTAGAATAAAAATGTGATAAATAGATGTCTATGCATCTTTGTGTATATACTTATCTATAGATTGAAGATGCATCTAATTAAATTAAAATGTATGACTTAAAGAATATGGTATTTAAGGTGTGCCACAGGAATCTTTACACTTTTTTGCTGTAACATGAACTGTCAGTCTGAAGGTGCAAAAATGGTCTGTTTTGAGCATATGGACATTGTTTTCCACATTTTTTTCAAATAAACTGAATGCCTTTTCTAAACCACTGTATCATTTTTCTATGATTTACCTTTTAGACCAATGAGAATTATAGATGGGTATCTGACTGGAAACTGGAATATACTAATTGGGCTCCTGGAGAGCCAAAAGAAAATCTAGCCTGTGTCTACTTAGACCTTGGTGGGCTATGGAAAACAGGAACATGTAATAAAAAGTACAGAGCTGTCTGTGAGCAGTATAATGGTAAGTAAAAGTATGTAAATGTGTAATCTGGGACATTGCAGTTTAATTACTATTAGATCTCCACATTCATTTTACCAGACAGAGTAAAAAGAAGACAAAGTTGGAATTGGCATTTATTTCTTTTTCACAGTGAATGAGAGATGAAAACACTTTGTTAAATTACATAACAATGACTTTGTTTAAGTTCTATAATAACACATGACTTGAATTCCCCTCCCCCCACCAAATTGCCACTGCTGCAACCCGGAATGTCTGCCTAATGCTGCTCCTGCTGACCAGGGGACTCAATTCAGCCCAATGTAACAGAAATTAGATTCCATTAATTTCTGTGGCAAAAATTAAACATAACATTGATGCCCATTTCAATTAGTGAGAATTAAATTCACCTTTGGTTATGAGGACATTACTGCAAATTGATTCAGGACACCATTTTTTCTCTCTCTGTAAGTAATGACTTTTTCAGTATGCAGTCTGGGAATCAAATGGAATTCATTTGACAATATCCAGCATGTGGTGAGGGCAGAGAGCATGATATAGCGTGATCTCATCATATCTCAGAAGTTAAGCACATTCAGTACTTGGAGGAAGTAGGGTTCCCAGGTCTTACCCATACGCCGGTGTGTGTATGTGTGGGGGGTCCTGGCTTCCTTCCTGGGTTTTCTGGTGCATTGCATAGTATGTGTACCACGATGATGTCACCTGGAAGTGACATCATCGCTCTGGTCACATTCTACAAGGGACGCTCTGACATTCAACTAAAAACTTGATGGTCACTATAAAGTTTTTAGCCGAATGCCAGAGCGTCCCCCATGCGACATGCCCGGTGTGATGACATCACCTCTGGGTGACATCATAATGCCAGGCATGTTACATGTGGTGGGGTTGTTCAGGGGTGGTGCTCCCCCCACCAGACAGCTAGCTGGCTGTGGATTGGGGTCCCCAAAATTGGGGGAACCCCCACCCCCATTGGGTGGTTGGCAACCCTAGGAGGGAGAGAGAACACCAAGGAAGACTCTGCAGAGGAAAGCAATGACAAACCACTCCTGCTTCTCACATGCCTTGGAAGCCTTTACTGGTGTTGCCACAAGTCAGCTGCAACCTGATGGCACTTTACACATAAAAATCCAGCATGCCCATGTATTCAACAATGGAGACTTCTACATGGTGACTTTTCGCTGCATGGGAAGCTGAAGCCCTTGAATTAAAGGGGAGCGGCCACATGATGCCATGCTCTTTCTACACATAACTCATGGTGCAAAAACAAAACCTATTTTTCTCTGGTTTAACAGGGGAACTGTGGGGTGACTGTGAATGAAGCGTCACTTTAGATGCTATGCTTGTCATCACTATGAAGAGGAGTTTAGCACCTTCAAAAATGATTTGGGGCATCTCACTCCCATGTACTGTTTTTCCTTTTTCTATCCCTTTGGCTTTTCCCCACTTTCCCACCAAGCCATACTGCAGTGATATAGTGCAGCCCAGTAGAGAATGGGGGGGGGTGTGTGTGTGGCTCATAGATGTTCAGAGATATCATTTCAGATGTGGTTTCAACAAACCAGATTTCTTAAGCTTCTCAACAATGGCATCCAATCATATGCTCATGACAGCCTTCTGGGAAGGAAAAAGAAATGTAAGTTCATTCAAATGCATAAACTAGGATTGCCAGGTCCTTTTCTTCTGCTGGTGGGGGGTGGAAAGGAGCTTCCCAGAAGTGGGGGGTGGGACAACATCACTATGGTTATTATTGAGTTTTGCCCAAAATACCAGAGCGTTGCCATGTGACATCCCGGGCATGATGACGTCCCTTCTGTGTGATGTCATCATGCTAGGGATGTTGCACTTGGTCATGGCTGTTGGGGGTGGGGTTCCCCCCATTGGTCACCTGGCCTGCAGAGGGCTGGAGCCCATGAAATTGGGAGATCCCCTACTCCCACCTGGGAGCTGGCAACCGTGGCATAAACATAATGAAGATGATACTCAGGTGTGCATAAACTTTGTATTGTAAATTATGAATTTGAGATTCTGAGCACAAACAAATCACCTGATTGTGGTTAATTATTTACATGTGTGTTCTTAAAAGATTTGAAAAATACCAATTCTTTGTTTCCACAACAGGAACCGCTCCAACTGATCATCCTCAGGTCCCTGGAAGATGCCCTGAACCCCAACAAAAAAGCTCCACAGCTTGGATTCCATTCCGTGCTCATTGCTATACAATCATACGTGATCAGAAGTCCTGGCCTTGGGCATCCATGAAATGCTTTCATTTAGGTGGGTGTCATTTTGGACTAGGACATAACAATGTGAGCTCTAAATGGTGTGTTGACAGCTTGCACTTTCTTATTATCAGGTGAGAAAACTCTTTTCTAAGTGATAAATGAATTTGGTTTAATCCACCAGACTTTTACATTGAAGTTTTTTCATTTGGCAAATTACAGTGAATAGAAAAAAAGAAGTGTGTTTCACCTTACATACACACACCTTTCCTACTTCCAGAATGTAAACATAAGGAATATGTAGTATAAAAAGAATGATGTGAGAAGCTGGTCTAAGTGCAGTTGTTTGCTGGTTCCAGTTCTCGGGGGTGGGGGTCCCTCAGCTATGCCCATTCCGTAGGCAAGAATCATGCATGCAGCTGATCCAGAAAATATGTGGATCACAAGCCTCGGCTGGCTCATCTGCCAGCCGATGTACCCATCACCCGCCCAGCTGGCCTAGGTAGTGCTTCATGGAATGGCAGGTTGCTGGAACCCACACAGATGACTGCCCCTTCGTGTTCTCCCCTGCCATCTGGTCATGAAGGTACCTGCTGTTAGTCCTTGAGCAAGCATGATCCCCCTTTGTCCCTCACGCCAAGACCCCATGATGGGGGCCCATATCCAAGAAGTGGTGCACAGGCCACATTCCGTAAACTGATCCGGTCCCATGCTGTTACCACTAAAGTTGTGACAATACATAACAAAAGGAATACATCATAATGAATGCAATAACCCCTTTAATTAACAGCAGAATGCTATCCCCACTCCCACCCCCACCCCCCGGGTGTATCAAATATATATCTGTACACTTTGGGGTGGGATGAGTGGGCGTGTCATTCGGTGGCCGGACAAAGACTGGGGGTGGGTGGGTGGCAGCTGGACTGTTCCCCCTATTCTAGTCCTCTTCCTTGGCCGCTCTGGCACCCTACCATAAGCTCCAGGCGGAAGTAGAGGCCCTTCTTTCCTGCCGCCAATCACCTGCCCCGCCCAGCCTCTGGCCAGCTCCCTCTCCTCCCCCTGCCTGGCCCTGCAAAATATGGGCCTTGTTTGAGTTGAGCCCTTTCTGCTTGTGGATTCCAGTTCTCATGGAGAGTGGGAGAGGCTTCCTCGGCTATGCCCATTCCATATGCTAGAACCATGCACAACTGATTCAGAAAATATGTGGGTAAATTTGCCACCACTTTATTGACTACAGCTGTAAGAAGCATTGGAACTGCATGGGCCTGCCGGTTCACATGCCTCAGCTGGCCCATCCACCAGCCGATGTACCCGTCACCCAGCCAGCCTGCATGGGTAGTGCTTCATGGAATGGCAGGTTGCTGGAGCCCACACGGATGACTGCCCCTTCCTGTTCTCCCCTGCCATCTCGTCGTGAGGGTACCTGCTGTTAGTCCTTGAGCAAGCATGCTCCCCCTTTGTCCCTCACGCCAAGACCCCATGAGAGTTCCCCATATCCAAGAAATGGAACGCAGGCCAAATTCTGTAAACAGATCTGGTTCAATGCTGTTACAACCAAAAGAGCCGGGTGATACCCCCGTCAGCTTCTGCCAATGCTCTTACAGCTGTAGCCAAGACAGCAGGGCATCCTGGATTCCATTCTCACCCTATGAATTCCTCCTTACATCTAATTGTTTACCCTGCTTTTCCTTCTTTCATCTCTATAACTCTCTGAATGAAATTTACAATTTATATTTCAAATGAAACAATTGCATCACAGTAAATTGCTACTTTAGTAACACTAGAGAGATTGACACAGCAAACGTTATACCAAAAGTTATTGGTGCATCTACTACTAAATTCATATGTGCTGGACCCAAAGAGCTCGGGATGAGTTCAACCTATGGGACTTGGCTCTTTCCATTCTAAGCACAATGCAAAGAGCTCAAGTCATTTGAAAAGCATGCAACCTGTGAATGCTGTTTATGTAGGATATTAAATTGTCTAGGTTAAAAGAATTTATGGTACAAAAACTCAAACCTGAAATGATTTTTTTTCCTCTGAATCAGGAATTTCTGCAGTTCAAACTGCTTTGAGTCTGCTTGTGGTGAAAGAGGAGATAAAATGATTTAAATTTAAAAAAATCAATCTTGCCTCTGCTGTGAACTCAGCAGCTGGCTATAGGCAAGCCATGCTTTCTCAGCCTCCATTCTTCATTCAGCCTACATGACTATAGCAAGAGTAGATATGTGAAGCACCTCAAATACTCAAAAGGGCAATAAAATGCTAAGCATATTGTTGTTATAATATGAAGTGATTGTCGTGGGAACTGTGGACACGCGTGCCTAATATGTGTCACCCACTATGCCTCGGTTCTATGTGTTGGTGATGGCCCCTTACCATAGGCCATGGAAAGTGTATGCAGGCCCGCTAACAGAGCAGACTAAAAGGCTTCAACATACACACACACACACACACACAAACATTCCTTAAACACTGATAGCTACTTTATTCAGAATTGGTACGAAAAGTATGCAGACGGAGAGTGATTTCAGCTAAGCATACCTTTATTTGGTTCAGGACAAAGACAACTGACCAGCTCGCAGGCCGGTTTATATGCGGTCAGAAAACCCGCCACCAAGTACCCATAAACACACCCCCTACTCCTAATAGGCTATTTACAGTAACCGGGTGACCATTGGTCTCCCGGCTGGGAAGCTAGCCCTTTGATAGGGCCAGCTAGGATCCTTCGGATCCTTTGTCTTTCGACTCAAGCTACTGATGGTTTGTGCCTGGCCAGCCCGGGCAAGTCCGGGCATGTCAGGCTGAATACATTACACCCCTCCCCCCGTGGTCTGCAATGCACCCACAGACGAAGTCCTTCAGGTGCGCCGGTGGCTTCCTGGGGCGCGTCGAGCGGCGAGGTTCCGGGGTGGCTATGAGCTCTGCCTCTGGGGCCCTTGGGGC
>NW_015174274.1:1891238-1892401 GCF_001447785.1 Gekko japonicus
TGGAAAGAACCCTCTGGCCGACTCGTACGTCTCGGTGCCCGGGGCCTCCGGGGTTGCTCGGTCGGTCGGGGTGTAGTCGATCCGGGAGGCCAGGCAGCGGCCCAGCAGCCAGCAGTTCGGCCGGGGTGCGGTCGTGGTGTGAGGCGTGGTGCACTGGCCGAAGAGGAAGGCTGCCAGTTTGTAGTCCCAATCGGGGGAGTCCAGGCGGCGGAGCGCGTCCTTCGTGGTGCGCACCATGCGCTCTGCCTGGCCGTTGGTAGCGGGATGAAACGGGCCGGACCAGACATGGCGGATTCCATAGTACTTCGTGACGGCCTGGAATTCGGCTGAGGTGAACGCGGTTCCATTGTCCGTGACCAGCGTGTCGGGGACCTCCACATGGCCCGGATAGAGGCCTGCGATGACATGGAGGGCACCGGGACCACTTCCAGCCATTTGCTGTAGGCGTCCACAAGGATGAAGAACAGCTGGCCCTGGAAGGGTCCCGCAAAGTCCAGATGTAGGCGGGACCAGGGGGAGGTTCCGGCCGCGAGGCTTGGCATGGCTGGCATCTCCGGACTACGTCTTCGATGTCCTTGTCCAGCCCCGGCCACCACACGTAGCTCCGGGCCAGTGCTTTCATGCGCACCACCCCGGGATGTGCCTCATGCAGGGCGGTGAGGACCCGTTCCCTTAAGGGCGAGGGGATGACCACCCGGCTTCCCCACAGCAAGCACCCTTTGTGGGTAGAGAGTTCGTGCTTCCTGCTGGTGAATGGCGCAATGTCCGGGTCCCCTTTGGCCTCGGGCCACCCCCTCACCACCCAGTCCAAGATTCTCCCCAGAGTCTTGTCCTTGGAGGTGCAGCGCGCCACCTCCGTAACATGGACCGGCTGGTCCGTGAGGGCTTCCAGGTGCGCGACGAGGAGCGCGGGGGCCGGGTCTGGGTCGCAGTTGGGGAGGGGCAGGCGGCTCAGCGCGTCAGCGTGGCCCATCGCCTTTCCGGGCCGATGGACGAGGTCATACGCGTACCCCGCCAGAAAAATCGACCAGCGGAGCACCCTGGGTGAGGTCATCTGCGGCGTTTGCCGGTCGGGTGTGAGGAGGCCCAGCAATGGCTTGTGGTCCGTCAAAATCGTGAACGGGTGGCCGTACACGTAGTGGTGGAATTTTTTTACTCCCGCC
>NW_015174274.1:1893169-1893587 GCF_001447785.1 Gekko japonicus
GTCTCCCACCGGGCCGAGGCTACAGGTTCCAGCACTCCTTGCTCCACCAGGCGGTCGAGTTCGGCCTCCACCTTCGGCCTCATGGCGATCGGTGGCAGCCGGGCCCGGATGCGGATGGGGCGCACCGCTGGGTCTAGGTCCAGGGATATTGCGGGGCCCGTGTACCGTCCCAGGGTCCCGTCAAAGACACGGGGAAATTCCGCGCACACCGCTCCGAAATCTTGTGCTCTGACCTGGTTGATGCCCGTAACCGAGAGTCCCAGGGCCTCGAACCAGGCTAGTCCCAACAAGCTGGAGAGAGGCCGGTCCACAACCAGTAGGTCCAGTTGGCCCTTGAAGCCTTGGAACTGGACCCAGAACTTGCCCCAGCCCAACACCGCCACGGGGTTCTTGTTAAAGTCCCGTAGCCGAAAACCCC
>NW_015174274.1:1894583-1907430 GCF_001447785.1 Gekko japonicus
GTGCTTCATGGAATGGCAGGTTGCTGGAGCCCACACGGATGACTGCCCCTTCCTGTTCTCCCCTGCCATCTCGTCGTGAGGGTACCTGCTGTTAGTCCTTGAGCAAGCATGCTCCCCCTTTGTCCCTCACGCCAAGACCCCATGAGAGTTCCCCATATCCAAGAAATGGAACGCAGGCCAAATTCTGTAAACAGATCTGGTTCAATGCTGTTACAACCAAAAGAGCCGGGTGATACCCCCGTCAGCTTCTGCCAATGCTCTTACAGCTGTAGCCAAGACAGCAGGGCATCCTGGATTCCATTCTCACCCTATGAATTCCTCCTTACATCTAATTGTTTACCCTGCTTTTCCTTCTTTCATCTCTATAACTCTCTGAATGAAATTTACAATTTATATTTCAAATGAAACAATTGCATCACAGTAAATTGCTACTTTAGTAACACTAGAGAGATTGACACAGCAAACGTTATACCAAAAGTTATTGGTGCATCTACTACTAAATTCATATGTGCTGGACCCAAAGAGCTCGGGATGAGTTCAACCTATGGGACTTGGCTCTTTCCATTCTAAGCACAATGCAAAGAGCTCAAGTCATTTGAAAAGCATGCAACCTGTGAATGCTGTTTATGTAGGATATTAAATTGTCTAGGTTAAAAGAATTTATGGTACAAAAACTCAAACCTGAAATGATTTTTTTTCCTCTGAATCAGGAATTTCTGCAGTTCAAACTGCTTTGAGTCTGCTTGTGGTGAAAGAGGAGATAAAATGATTTAAATTTAAAAAAATCAATCTTGCCTCTGCTGTGAACTCAGCAGCTGGCTATAGGCAAGCCATGCTTTCTCAGCCTCCATTCTTCATTCAGCCTACATGACTATAGCAAGAGTAGATATGTGAAGCACCTCAAATACTCAAAAGGGCAATAAAATGCTAAGCATATTGTTGTTATAATATGAAGTGATTGTCGTGGGAACCGTGGACACGCTTGCCTAATATGTGTCACCCACTATGCCTCGGTTCTATGTGTTGGTGATGGCCCCTTACCATAGGCCATGGAAAGTGTATGCAGGCCCGCTAACAGAGCAGACTAAAAGGCTTCAACATACACACACACACACACAAACATTCCTTAAACACTGATAGCTACTTTATTCAGAATTGGTACCAAGGTTAAACAGTTAGGTGGGTTGGGTCAGCCAGATGCTGAAACCAAAAGCCCACAATGCAAATACTTATTCTCTAAGGACAGACAAGCACATAACGAGATAAAACAAAAACATAGTATTCCGCACACACATACAATAGTCAACAGAAGGCCTCTGGCCCACTCTTAGACTCAGAGAGACAGCACTTCTGTCTGACTTCAGGAGTGAGCCCCAATGCCTTGCCAGGCACGTTAATCAAAGAGTTACCCAAGAATTTTCACTTCATAATAACAATATACATTCTGAATTTACTGCTCTAAGATGATTGTGTCAGGATGTTACTTTATGTTCTTGGCCTTGGAGATAACACAGGACTCTTGGTGTTATCTCTGATGTGTCAGGGGTGTGAAACATATTGTCTCTTGTGCACCCTTGCATTACTAATTAAATTACCTTTTAGAACAAAAAGGTCTTCCTGCCCATTTTCAGGTTATTACTATGATGCTCGGTGTTTTAAATTTCTAGCACCTTGGATAAGTGATACTTAGGTCTGGTCCTGGGAATGGAATGCAGGCCCCTTCTGAATACATACTGCTAGCAGGATGCCTGCTTTCCTGGATAGGCAAAAAACCTTATGGGTATATGTAGGGGTCGTTTCGTAGAAAAAGAGCTAGGGGAACTCATTAGCATATGCCACACACCCTGACATCACCGGAAGTGTGTCATAAGGCCACACCCCCTGACATCAGCGGAAGTGTTGGGGGCCCGGCGGTGGACCTGCAAGGCCGGCGGGAGTGCGAGGAAGCCCTGCCAAGGCCCCCGGCCTCCAACGCCCCGCCCCCCGCACCTCACCTGGGGGAACTGCGATCCCCCGCGATCACCCCCGAATCTACCTCTGGGTATAAGTTCAGTGTGGCTAAATGCTGTAAAGAAAAGAATTATAATACTAAAGGTTCATTATAAATCCAAACTACATGCTATTACAATTTTCTTTCCACAGTGATAAGAATCTGTTCTTAAAGATTTTAAAAAATACATTTATGTATGTGTATTCCATTTATTTATTTGTAATATTTACAGGCTGCCTTATTGCCTAAAAAGGGCTGTAGTGGGTCAGAGCTTAAGATGCTGAGCTGCAGACCAGAAGGTCTGTAGTTAGGCAGTTCGAAACCTTACTGCCGTGTGACGGAGTGAGCTACCATCTCTGGCCCCAGCTCCTGCCAACCTAGCAGTTCGAAAGCAAGAAATTGCAAGTAGATAAATAGGTACCGCTTTGGTGGGAAGGGAACAGCATTCCATGCGGCTTGGCATTTAGTCATGCTGGCAACATGACCATGGAAACGTCTTCAGACAACACTGGCTCTTCAGCTTGGAAACAGAGATGAGACCTCCCCCTAGAGTCAAATTCAACTGGTTTTCAAGCAAGGGAAACCTTTACCTTGCCTTATTGCCTAGCAATAGGCCTTCAAAGTGGCTTACAGTAAAAAAAAAGATTAGAGACAATAAATGTTATAGGACTTTTTTAAAAACAACAGCAGTGGGCATCATGAAAGTCCTGGAGGGGCTGATGGTATGTATTGTGTAGTGGGTTGCCACATGGATGAACGACAAACAACGACGGAGTGCATAGCATGCTTTATTTAGTACACAACAAAGACAACCACTAACGGCTGGCAGGCCAACTATATACACTCCAGGGACACGCCCCTGGGCCCCGTTGGTGGGTTTGAATTTCCCGCCACGGTGCCCATTGGTTCCCCAGTGGAGGGACTAGGAGCCTAGTCCCTATTGTTCTTCCAGAGTGGTGGTCAGCATACGCAACATCCCTCCCCCCATAGTTCGGAACCACCCTAGGTCACATAGTCATTTAAATAAGACGGGGACCGTCGCTCTCTCGTGGATCGTCGGGGGGTCGGTACCGGGATCTCTGGGGCACTGACCACTGTGTTGGGGGGTGTTACCTGTGGAGGCCCTTCTGGCCCTGCAGCGCCTGCAGCTGGGGCCTCTCCCGTGACCGCCAGAAGCACTGGCGTTAGGCTTGGCTGCTCATCCGGGGTTGAGACCTGCTCGGTGGGTGTCTGCGTGTCCCTCTTGAGGGCTGGCTGGTGTTCCGGACCCTCCACACTGATGTGTTCCGGGAGCATCGCCGCCGGAGCTGATCAATGTGCCTCCGCAGCACTTGCCCAAACTTGGTCGACATGTCGTACATCACAGTGCCCAAGGGACGGATGATGCGGGCCGCTAGCCATGCTGGCCCCCTGCCGAAGTTCTTGGCGAACACCGGGTCCTCCGGGAAGAACCCACAAGGTGCTTCCCGCTGCTCGGCTTTGTCCCGAGATTCCGGAACCCAGTCCGGGTGCAGGCGGTCCAAAAGGGTTCGTGGTCTCTGGCCCAGGAGAAGCTTCGCTGGGTATCGGCCGCTTACCGGGTTGGGCGTGATTCACTGCGCCAGGAGGAACTGTGCAATTTGCTGCTCCCACTCCCCTTCCGTCAGGCAGCTCAGCGCTTCCTTCGTTGTCCGCACCATATGTTCTGCTTGGCCGTTGGTCGCGGGGTGGAAGGGCGCTGATCTGATGTGCTTAATCAGGTTGCCGCTGAGGAACTGCTGGAACTCCTCCGACGTGAATGCCGTCCCATTGTCCAAGACGATGGTGTCTGGCAGGCCGTGGGTGGCGAAGATCTGTCGGAGGGCACGGATGGTGGCCTTGGAGGAGGTTGAGGAAACGGGGCTTACCTCCAGCCACTTGGTGTAGGAATCCACCATCACCAGAAACAGCAGTCCATGGAATGGTCCAACAAAATCTATGTGAAGCCGGGACCACGGGGTGTGTGTGGACTCCCAGGACTGGGAGGGTGCCTCCGGTGGGCTGGGTCTCACCGCTTGGCAGGTGGGGCAACGTTTCACCCACGCCGCTACCTCTGCATCAATTCCCGGCCACCAGACATAGCTCCTGGCGAGGCCTTTCATCCGCACAATACCTGGGTGTGCTTCGTGCAGGGCCTGTAGTACCTTCTGTCACAGGGCACTGGGAACCACAACCCGGTCTCCCCACAGTAGGCAGCCTTTGTGCACCGACAATTCCTCTCTGCGGGCCATGAACGCTGCGAATTCTGGCCCCTCCACCTTTGTAGGCCAGGCCCTCACCACCCAGCCCAGCACCTGGGATAGGATGGGGTCCCAGGCCAAGCAGCGGGCGATGTCTGCGGCCTGAATTGGCACGTCCAGAAGGTCCTCCACCTGGAGGACCCGGTGCACTGGGGCTGGGTCCTCCCCGACATCCGGCGGTGGCAGGCGGCTCAGGGCGTCGGCATGGCCCATGGCTTTCCTGGGGTGGTGCTTGATCCAGTAGTCGTAGCCCGCCAGGAAAATGGCCCATCTCAGGATGCGCGGGGAGATGACTTGCAGCGTTCTGCGATCGGGCGCAAATAAACCGAGGAGCGGGCGGTGGTCTGTTGCGATCATGAAGGGTCGGCCATAGACGAAGTCATGGAACTTCTTGACCCCGGCCACAATAGCAAGTCCCTCGTGATCTATCTGGGCGTAGTTCTGCTCTGCCGCAGATAGAGTGCGCGAGTAATACACGACCGGGACCTCTCGACCATCTGGCAAGCGATGAGCCAGCACAGCCCCCACGCCGTAGGGTGAGGCGTCGCACGCTAGAACCACCGGCAGGGCCTCGTCGAAGTGGGCCAGGACCGCTTTGGAAATTAAAAGTTCTTTGACATTCCGAAACGCGGCGGCCTGGTGGGGTCACCACACCCATGGGGCCTGCTTGTCTAACAGACAATGGAGGGGTTCCGCCACTGCCGCCTTGTGGGGAAGAAAGGCATGGTAGAAGTTCAGGATTCCCAGGAGCGCCTGCAGTTCTACCTTGGACTTTGGCGGTGGCGCCTCCACGATCGCCTTAACCTTCTCTCGGGTTGGGTGGAGGCCCTCCGCGTCCACCATGAACCCTAAAAAGTCCACTGACAGCACTCCCAGGTGGCACTTATCCAGCTTCACTTTCAGCCCAGCATTCTGGAAATGGCTGAGCACGGTGGCGATCAGTGAAGTCAGCAGCCGTGGCGGCGGCGATCATCACATCATCGGAGAAGGGTGTGACGCCGGGGATCCCTTTAAGGAGAGAGTCCATCAGTTGCTGGAACAGCCCGGGCACCACGCTCACTCCGAAGCTCAATCGCTTAACACGGAATGCCCCCCGGTGGGTAACGATCGTTTGCGCCTCTGCTGTTGCCTCATCTACTGGCAACTGCTGGTAACCTTGGGCGAGATCCAGTTTGCCAAAGATCTTTGCCCGCCCCAAGGTGGCCAGAACGTGGCTAACCACAGGGACCGGGTATGCGTGGTCCTGTAGCGCCTTGTTCAACGTACATTTATAGTCTGCGCAGATGCGGATTGCCCCATTCGGTTTGTTCACCATGACTATGGTGGGTCTCCCACGCCGTGTGGGAGACTGGCTCCCAGATGCCTTGAGCTACTAGGCAGTCTAGTTCCATGTCGATCTTGGGTTTGACCGACAATGGAACCGTCCTGGCACGCATTCTAATGGGGGCCACCGAGGGGTCTAAGTGGAAGGACACCAGGGGGCCCGTATACCGGCCCAGAGAGTTGTCAAAAACTGCGGGAAACTCGTTGCAGATCCCCTTGAAGTCCTGGGTCGTGCACAACTTTACTCCCTCTAGCGTAATTCCCAGGGGTTCGAACCAGGCCCGCCCCAGTAAACTGACTAGGACGCCTTAGACCACTATTAAGTCCAGGTTCCAGTTCTTGAACTGCACCCGGAAATTGCCGACTCCCCTGATTGGCACCTGGTTTTGCTGGAAATCCATCAGCGTCACCTGGGCTGGGTGCAATCGGGGTCCCCCCTTAGGACATAGGCGCTTGAGCATGGCCACGGAGATTATTGAGGCCGCGGAGCCCGAGTCCACCTCCATTACGCAAGGGGACCCCTCTATACGTACTGTGGCCATGAACTTCGGGGAGGGGGATTTGCCGGGGAGTTGCAATACCTTCTCCGATGTTTGGGTGAGGAAGTAGAGGTCCTCTGCGCCGGGGTCCTCCTTGAAGTGGGCCTCGGCTCTTTGATGTGCTGGTTGGGGCCGTCCCGTTGCCTTGGAGCAGCAGACCTTCGCGATGTGGCCCGTGCGGCCACAGTTGCGACATGCGGCATTGCGGAATCAGCAGGTCTTCTGATCATGCCGATCCCCACAGCTGGCACACGCGGAAACGCTGGGATGCTGGCGGCCGGTGCTTGCATTCGTTGCTTGCGTGCGGTGCGGTGCTTGGGTGCACTGCCGGGGGCCTCCGTAGGCCCGGTGGACGTCCTGCTCCTCGGGATCCTCCGGCTCGACATGGAGGGCTGTGGCCGGGGTGGTGTACGACCTCTCCCATTCGATGGCGAGGGCCTCCTTGAGGTCAGCCTTCTTCATGATCCACCGTCTGAGCTTCTCCTCGTGCAGGCCCATGATTAAGTGGTCAAAAAGGGCATCTTCCAAGTATGTCCCGAAGTTGCAGTCGGTGGCGAGATGTCTCAGCTCCGCGAGGAACTCGGCGGCGGATTCTGGGCCCTGCTGGCTGCGGGTATAGAAGGTTACCCTGCAGGTCAGTTCAGTTGGTTTGGGCGCGTAGTAATTTTGCAACGCATTGACAATTTGGTCAAAGGTGCAGGCGTCTAGGTCCGTTGGGGCCAACAACCTTCCGGCCAGGGACACGACTGCGGTGCCACAGGAGGCCAGGAGGAATCCTCTTTTCTTGCCGTCATCTGTCACATCATAGAAATCTAGCGTGGACTTGATGCCTCTGACCCAGGCTGGCCAGTCTTGCGGATGGGCTGTGTCGAAAGGCGGTAGCAGGCCGAGCACTGGAGTGGTCGCCATTGTGCGCGTCGGAGCGGGTGGGAGAGAAGCGGCCTCGCTGGTTGGATCGCTCATCAGATCACTGCTGCTTCGCGTTCCCTCAGTTCCGCATGATGGCCCGGCTCAGTTGCAGCTGGATCCCACCTTCGTCGCCATTATTGTGTAGTGGGTCGCCACATGGACGAATGACAAACAACGACGTAGTGCATAGCACGCTTTATTTAGTACACAACAAAGACAACCACTAATGGCTGGCAGGCCGACTATATACACTCCAGGAACACTCCCCTGCGCCCCGTTGGTGGGTTTGAATCTCCCGCCACGGTGCCCATTGGTTCCCCAGTGGAGGGACTAGGAGTCTAGTCCCTATTGTTCTTCCAGAGTCAAGCTCTGGCTGTTTGCTGGGCCCCTGGTGGCGGTCAGCATACACAACAGTATGTTATCTCCTCCCTCCACTCTGCACAGGTTCTCAAGGCAGCAGGTGCTCTCTGAATAGTGTCTACCTACCTTGACCTGGTTAGCCTAGGATAGCCTGATCTCATCAGATCTCAGACGCTAAGGAGGACTGGCCCTGGTTAATTTTTGGATGGGAGACCAGCCAGGAAGTCCAGGGTTGCTACGCAGAGGCAGGCAATGGCAAACCACCTCTGAACATTTCTTGCCTGGAAACCCTACGGGGTCGCCATAAGTCAGATGTAACTTGATGGCATTTTCCATCACAAGTAATCATGCCCAAGGAGTGCCATAGTTTGGTGGTTACAGAACAGGCTTGCGTGAAACTGCCTTTTTCATTAAAAATAATTTTCAATAAAAAGGCAACATTTAAACCGTATTTTTTTCTACTTGATGTTTTCTAGGTGGTTCTTTGACTTCAATAGAAGATTCAGCTGAAATGAAGTTTCTGAAAGAGTACATGCAGCACCTCGATCAAGGAAACTTTTGGATAGGATTGGTACAAAATGTGGATGGTAACAGTTTAAACTTCACTATTTATTAATCAACATGCAGGGCTGGATATTGAGTAAAGCTTCCACAGCAGCAAGGACTTTTGTTTGCAGAGAGCATTTTTACCACTTCAGTCTTCCCATGGGAGCCTGAAACGTCCGCTGAGGAACAGGACTGGGGGGGGGGGCATTTCACACTCCCACAGGAGGGGGAGGCAGGAAAATCACACTGCATAAACAGTCTGCACTGTCATTTTTGTCACTCGTTTGTCCCTGTCGCTTCAGGGTTCCCCCCCCCCTTAATGTGTTTTGGTTTCTCTAGTAGTCCCAGAGGGAGCAAAACACATGTGGAAAGAGGGGGGGAAGCAACAGGGGAAAACAAATGACAAAAGTGACAGTTGCGGAAGTGGCCCCTGTTTCCACAGAAATACTAGTCACAATACAAGCTGCAGCACACTAAAAAAAAGACACATAGTAAATATCTGGCAAGAAAGAAGAGAAAATCTTTGAAAGACTGCTCCAAATACAGACAGTAAATGAACCAGAAGACTGCTTTGGTCTAGTGGTCTGGAAATGTACTTTAATTAAGAGTTTAATTAGCATGAAAGAATGTTGGCATCTAACTAGAAAATAGCCTTTCAATAACATGTTTAGTTAGTATGCCTCTTTGAACATAGATGGACATAGCCCTGAGCTTTGCCAAGTTTGGAGTCCTCCAATCACAGAAATACTTTAAATAGTTCTGCAGGAATCATATCTTCCCCTGGCACCTTGCCAGATGGAAGGGAAGCAATCAGAACTCTGATCTCAGAAACTGATAAAAGAGGATATTCGGGCAAGGTAGATAGATCAGTAGATAGATCAGCCTGCTCCGTGGCCCCATTAGCAGAAACAAAATTGGTTCCAAAGATCTGACTGAACTGTGTGCGTGCCAGTATTTGGTGGAGACCTGGGCCTCCAACAGAGTGGAGACTTTATCCAGGCATGTGGAGACTAGGTCCCAGAACTGGGATTCTCTCCTCTCTAAGATGGCCAGACCCAGCTCCTGGCACTGAAGTCTGGCCAAAGAAAACCCCTTATTTTGCTTTAA
Source organism: Gekko japonicus (assembly GCF_001447785.1). Lineage (NCBI taxonomy): Eukaryota > Metazoa > Chordata > Lepidosauria > Squamata > Gekkonidae > Gekko > Gekko japonicus. The sequence goes on from NW_015174274.1 coordinate 1,903,616, forward strand.
AACTTCTTGTAGGTTAACCTTAGAGATATATGGGCAGTGAAAGAGGATCCACTTTCATGGTTATGCACCTGTCATTTGGACGGGACAAACTCCTTCCTAGCTGCTCTGCAGTCTTGGTCAAACCAGCCTGCAGAAGGATGTAAGTTCATTTTCAAAAGTCTATCACTAGAAAGAAAGGGTCTGAGACTACCTCTGGTCAAACATACAGAACACCAGACTCCTTAACATTTCCTTTCTGTCAGGTTTATTTTTAATCTTTAAAAATTTTTTTAAATCAAAGCATATTTCCTCCTCTTAGGCAACTAGTTAGTGGGGTGAGATATAATACTTTGCCAGGCCTTCTAGATAACAAATTTAAACACAAGTTCCATTGTCAGTGAAGCCTATACACAAGAAAGCAAACTTTCAGCCTTAGACTGAAACAATACTAGTCTGTTGCACCAGATTCCATTTGTTAAATAAACTTATCTCAAGGGACCTAGACATCAAAAGTATTTATTACTGAAGTCTCTTCAAAGATTCTTCAGGTATGGAAAATACATATTGGGAAATAACTACGTATAAGAAAGTGAAAAGACAATTTTCCATAAAATAATAGCAATTATATTGTTAACGCTTTATTTGTTATGATTCTGTTTTCATTTTATCCAATGAGAGACCATTTTATATGAAAAAGAGCCACTGTAGCTTTATAATACTATTCTGTCCATAAATGTGCTACTCTTTATGTTTTCAGTCATTAAGAAGTACATTTCTTTATACCATTAGGGGAATGGTTATGGCAAGATGGCACTGCAGTAGATTTTGTCAACTGGGATACTGGAGAGCCCCGAAATGGAAGTGAAGCAGAATATGATCCATCATTAAATAGATTGTGTGCTGCAGTGAGCAATGATCATGGGAAGTGGTTCGTTTCAAAATGCCAACCTGATCTCAGTGGATATATTTGTAAAACACCCAAAAGTAAGTCTTAAATATTTACCATCAGTATAAGTAATTCTCAATGTGGCTGAAACTGTGGATAGTTAAAATCTGAGACTGGAACCATGAACAGATAAGACATCATTCTACAAACCTGGAAAATCTCCACCTTTGCAGAAAATTCTGAAATCTGCTGGAAAAATTCCTTAAATCCCCCCCCCCATAACAGAAGAAGCACTTCTAGCTTTAAGAAACAAATGTCCTCGGTTTCTTTTGCTAGGCAGCCACCACATTATTGCCTGGATGACCTTGGGCCAGTAACATACACTCAGCCTCATCTACCTCATAGGGTGGTTGTGAAAATGGAAGAGAGGAGACTGATGTAAGCTGCTTTAGTTCCCCATTGTGGAGAAAGGTCAGGTGTAAATTAAGTAAATATACCTGATGCTGGGGGTCAGATAAAAGGTAGGTTGTTGGTGAGTGGGAAGGAGGAAGGACTGGTAAGTTCTAAAAAATTAAATAATCAAATAATCAAAAGTTTTATTGAGAGTATGATGGATTCTTATTGTTATTTTGTAAAGTTGATTCATTATATGACATGAACTGGCCAAGGTCGTGCAGCTGGTGGGGGGGAGTCAGAGCTTCGCTAAGCTTGTTATGGTTATCTACCCTGTGAACTGAACCTGTGTTGATGGTATTGGACTGTTACATTCCCATGGAATAGGCGCGCGTTTACAAGTTCTATTCCCGCCAGCGGGAACTGACCTCATTGGCCCAACATGGTTCAAATCCCTTTTATATGCTACACTAGTGTATTGGTAGTTATTCCTAACAATGTTCTTGTTCCTGTCTGAACCATCGCTTTGAAATAAACCTTGCTTTGATTCAAACGTGGAGTTATTTCGAATGCCTGGGGATCCAACAATTTGTTAGGAATAACTACCAATACACAAGTGTAGCTAGCTGACAGCCTCCTACTCTAATCAAATACCCTAAAGCCTAACCTCTGTTCTCCCTGAGGTAGCCTGTCTTGCTTCACCCAGAATACCGAAACCTATTGTTTCCCTGTTAAGACCTGTCTCTATGTCTCTTTGCCCTGTCTCAGCCATATCAGCTCCCCTTTGCAACAGTAACCCTTACATTCCAACCATCCCCACCCCCAGGCAAACTACATGGCTTACCAGACAGCAGCACTGATATGGCACAGTAGGCAACCTGGTGGTCCCTCCTCCACAGCCTCCTCTCCGGGGCATTCATGGTGAAGTCACCTGAGTTTAGGAATGGGCAGCGGGTGCAGTCAAGCATAAGAACATAAGAGACGCCAATGTTGGATCAGGCCAAAGGCCCATCCAGTCCAACACTCTGTGTCACACAGTGGCCAGAAATACCAGTGCCATCAGGAGGTCCAGCAGTGGGGCCAGGACATTAGAAGCCCTCCCACTGTTGACCCCCCCCCCAAGCACCAAGAAGACAGAGCATCACTTGCCCCAGAGCCCCTATCTATACCTTGTGGCTAATAGCCACTGATGGACCTCTGATAATGCAGAGACACAGCTGAAGAGCAATCCAGACATTTATGGAACAGCACCAGGAATACTGTGACAACTGTGGCACACTCTGATGAATGGGATTATCAGCTTCCTCATTCCAATAAGAATTCTGTGATTTTGCAAGCTGCACTGACTATTTATTTATTTATTTATTTATTTATTATTCACATTTTTATCCCGCCCTCCCCGGAGGCTCAGGGCGGCTTACAGGGCATATTGCCAGATAAAACCATAAAACAATACAAAATATTAAATTACAGCCCTATTTAAAACAGATTTTGATGCCTAGCAAATTATACAATCTGTACAAATTCTAAAATTTCTAAAAGCAAGATGACTGTCCCTGACCATCCCGTTCTCGCCCATAATGCAGCAACTAGATGTGCATGCCCCATCTTGATGTCCATATATGGGGGATAGATGGTAGCTAGTGCGATGGTGGTGCACTAGTGCACTAATGATGGACTGCTGGTGGACTAGTGGTGGACTAGTGGTGGCGGCTCCTATTCAAAAGCCTGGCGGAAGAGCTCCGTCTTGCAGGCCCTGCGGGACTGTGCTAGGTCCCGCAGAGCCCTGATCTCCTCTGGGAGCTCATTCCACCAGATAGGAGCCGCCACCGAGAACGCCCTGTTCCTGGTCATGCTGAGTCTAATAGAACGGGGACCTGGAACAGCCAGTAGATGTTGAGTCCCTGACCGTAGTGCCCTTGGGGGAACATGTGGGGCAAGGCGGTCCCTTAGGTAGGCTGGTCCCTGGCCATATAGGGCTTTAAAGGTAACGACCAGCACTTTGAAGCGAACCCGGTAAGCTATTGGCAACCAGTGCAGCGCTTTCAGCACAGGCTGGATGTGATCCCGTCTAGGAAGATCCATCAGCAGCCTGGCTGCAGCATTCTGCACTAGTTGCAGCTTCCGAATTTGCGACAAAGGCAGCCCCATGTAGAGAGCGTTACAGTAGTCTAGCCTCGAGGTGACCGTCGCATGGATCACTGTGGCTAGGTCATCCCGGCCGAGGAAGGGGACCAACTGCCGCACCAGCCGAAGATGGTAGAATGCCGACTTGGCAGTGGCTGCTACCTGGGCTTCCATAGTTAACATGGAGTCCAGGAGCACCCCCAAACTCCTAACCTCCGCCACCGGCACCAATGGCGCCCCGTCGAAGGTCGGGAGCGGGAGCCCTAACCCCGGACCGGTCCGACCCAGCCCCAGGACCTCCGTCTTTGCCGGGTTTAATTTCAGCCGACTCAGTCTGAGCCACCCAGCCACGGCCTGTAACGCCCGACTAAGGTCATCGGGAGTGGAATCCGACCGGCCGCCCAACATCAGATACAGCTGGGTGTCATCA
>NW_015174274.1:1908915-1909037 GCF_001447785.1 Gekko japonicus
AAATAAAATAAAAATTACAAACGGTGACCTTCCCTACCAGGTCCCCGAAACTCCTAGCTCACCCTCTTGCAGCACTCACCCTTCCACACAATCAACATTCACTCCACTCTCGCATAGCAGCA
>NW_015174274.1:1909313-1948759 GCF_001447785.1 Gekko japonicus
CCTTTAAAGCCCTTTATGTCCAGGGTCCAACATACCTACAGTACCGCCTTTCCCCATATATACCCCATAGAGCGCTATGGTCTGGGTCTCAAAATCGGTTGATCCTCCCTGGCCTGAGGGAGACCAGGCTAGCTGTCACTAGGGCTAGGGCCTTTTCGGTGGTGGCCCCTACCTGGTGGAATGAGCTCCTGGAGGAGATCAGGGCCCCGCGGGAAGAACAATCGCCACACAGCTGCCGGGAACAGCTGGAGAAGCAGGGGCTCCCTCCCGGCTCTCTCACTGCCAGGTTGGAACCAGCTCAACCCCATCGGTTCTCTCACAATCGTCTTGGAACGAGCTGCCCCTCTTCACTGCCCGGCATGTTGCTGTGTCGTCGCCAGCTCCGCGCTCCCCAGACTTGGGCCCGTGGACTTCGCTAGGGCCCGAGCACACCTCAGGTACCCCGCGCTATCTCCTGGGCCCCTTTAGTATAGGCTCCGTCGAGCCCGGTGCTCTCGGGGCTTCCCCCAACGCCTCTCAGTCGTTCTCTCACCACGCCGAGGTTCGCCGCACCGGTAGCTCGGCTGTTAACAAGCTGTTGCAGGCTATCATAAATCACTGCGAGCCTCTCCTGCTCTCCTCCTCGCCGGTGCTCCTCTCTCCCACCGGGGTCGTCACAAAGCTCCGCCGTGCCAATCACTCGATCAGCTCCCCTTTGCTGCAGTAACCCTTACATTCCAATCATCCCCACCCCAGGCAAGCTACATGGCTTATCAGACAGCAGCACTGATATGGCACAGTAGGCAACCTGGAGGTCCCTCCTCCACAGCCTCCTCTCCGGGGCATCCATGGTGAAGTCACCTGAGTTTAGATATGGGCAGTGGGTGCAGTCAAACGTAGTCTATCAGACCCCGATAATGCAGAGACACAGCTGTAGAGCACAATCCAGACATTTACAGAACAGCACCAGGAATACAAGAATCCTAAGAATCCTAAGAATCCCGGGGGAGCTCAGCACCACGCTACCACCCCGGTCGCCATCTTGCTTGCTTGTAGAAATACAGATACCCCTTTCCCAATCATTGCATGCCTGTGAGAGGGGTGGCTTTGCTGGGTGAATGACTGGTTTAGTAGCTTAAGATGGTGCAGGAGCTGGCTTGCAACAAGTGATTCGGCAACCCCACAGCAAGGCAGTGAGATCCAGCCTGGGCACTGCATCTGCTGGTCATACCATAGGCTTGGCAAGTGGTTTGAATAGTACCCAGACTGATGTTCTTCCTCACCCCCACTCTGGATGAAAGGAAGTTTGACTCATGAAAGCTTATACTCCAAAAATTTTGTTGCCTCTAAAAGTGCTACTGGACTTGAATGTAGCTTCTTGTATGGAGACCTAAAAGCAAATTCTGTGATTCAGAGCACACTTACCTGGAAATACACTCCACTAAAAAGAGGAGGAGGACTTTCTGCTAAGTAAATAACTTTGGTTGGGGTGTTATTTTTTGAAGAAATTCTAGAAGCAATCTGAAAGCACATGTTGGAGTTCTTTCCCACAGAAACTCATTGTCTGAGCTGGTTAACTGCCTTGATACGTGTCCATCTGGGAAGCATAATAGGAGCATATTAGGAACTATCTGGAGAAACTGCAGAACAAAGTGCACCAGATAAACCAGATGGAGGTCCAAGAGCCAAATTTAGTTTCCTGGGGGTCACTTTCCTCCTCTCAGATGCCAGGCCATTTTATTACTACAGGCCAATCCCACGCAGTTAGTATTGTGGGTAGGATGTAAAAGCTTGACTTCCTGGCTTGTGACATCAGAGCAAAGGCTTAGCACCTCACAGTCACCCTCACACTTAGTGTGGTTCACTTGAAGAACTTCTTACTAACTAGAACCGGGGGGGGCCCACAAGTATCCGGAGCCTTCGGGGAGGGCGGGATATAAATCCAAAAATAAAATAAATAAATGCCTTCCTGCTCTACTAAAAATAATTGATTTAAAATCCATTCATATTAGCTGCGATATGGAGAAATAACTATGTTTTCATTTTATAACATTTTATAGTTGTTGAAGCTATGCCAACTAAAGAACCTTCAATCAATGGAGGAGGTAAGACTGCTTTATGAAAAGAACCCATCCCAAATGTTAGGCACTGATGTTATCTATCCCTATGAGTGTATTTCAGATGAGAAGCCATCCTGATATCATTGTCCTTGAACCCTGAACAACACACACAACAGACTAGGGCTGTGGTCACACATACTAAATAGTCCACTTTCAGTGCACTTTCCAACTGGATTTTACTGTGTGAAGTGGCAAAATCCAGTTGGAAAGTGCATTGAAAGTGGACTATTTAGTGTGTTTGACTGCTGCCCAGAATATATAAGTAAAGAAACCAAAGAAGAGGCAAAAGCCCCACCTGGCCTCACCCCACTTTGTGAAAACACTTGGTGAAAGCTAGGACCCCCACACAAGTAGGGTTTTCCAGACACTGGCCCCACATGCTAGCAAGCTCCGTGTTCCTGAATCCCCTCACTAAGCTGCTCATGCCTTCAAATTTTCACAATTAGAATCCCTTTGGATATTGTGCAACCTTAACTGAACCCTATGGCAGGCAAACGTTAGCAGCTTCACATCCCAATTACTCCTTGCCGGCCCAGTCGGGCTGTGTTGCAGATCCACTGTGTCATTGTCTTGCTCATTCACACTGGTATCCGTAAATGACTTGCACCAGATTTTGCTTCTACCACAACATTCCATAAGGCCGATTTCCCGCAAGCGCTGCTCCACGCTCACTCTTCCCTTTTGCCCCGATGGTACATGTCAATTTCACACAAGCTGCTGCAAAATCCACGTCTACTCAGTCCTCAAAAAAGAAGATTGAGTAGACGCGGGGAAAATCATGTGAAGCTGCAGCAGCTTGTGTGAAATTGACACGTACCACCGGGGCAAAAAGGAAGAGCGAGCGTGGAGCAGCGCTTGTGGGAAATCGGTCTAAGTCTCATGTATCCATAGCATCTTCAGAGAATCTGACAAGAAATGATAGCAGGAGCATTCTCCTTCACATACACGGAGAGAATAAGGATATCTTATATTTCTGATGAAGGAAAAACAACTCAAGGATGTCTAAATGCTTAATATGTATGAAGCTTGGGGAGCAGTCTGCTGCAATATTTCAGGAAGTGGGTTGTCAGAGTTTTCCTTAGAAAGGACATTCTGTTTCCACTACAAGATGTGTTAGAGTTGCTGCTGTACAAACCCGGTTCTGGCTCCATCCTTGATCTGTGTAGTTGGTTCTTTCCCTCAACCAGGTAACCATTTCCTTGCTTTTGTAAGTTCCTTGCACACTTTCCAATTTTCGCATATGTGCTGCCGAAGCGAGCACTCCTTGCACACTGTGCTCAGGTACAAAGCATCCTTCAGTGATCTGTAAAGGGCAGACGGACACAGTTTTGACGCAGTAGCAATCACTGATCTGCATGATGACATGTGTGATGGTGCATTTTGTATTTTTCCCCTCAGCAAAACAAGAAGATTCTTCTCCATCAGCACATGGCATGGTTGCAATGGCAGTTGTTCTTGTTCTCCTCATCGTCACCGCCGCTGGCATTGCAGGCTATGTTTTTTACAGGAAAAGACGTAGACAGCAAGTGACCATTGCTGGCTTTGACAACTCTGTGTATCATGACGACGTGGTTATGCTTCAGAATAATTAATGACCCAGAATATCTTGTGGGAAATGTTGACAATGAGCAGGGACAGTAGCTAGCTATCCTCTCCTTAACTAACTGAACAGATTAATAGAAGTAACACCTTGAATACCACTGTTCTAAGCAGAAATATGTGGAAGTTCGTGCCTCATGGTGATGCAAAATGTTTTTGACAAATGCTGCTGATTCAGTGAAAATATATTCTGTAATGCATACTTTCCAATTAAAGATCTAAGCTAAGAGCCTAACAACTTCATGTTTAATGAGGGAAGCAGAGAAGGGAGACTGAATTCAGCACTCCCCTCCATTCTTCCACCTAAACAGCCAATCGGGGCTGCTTTGGGGGTGGGGGACTGGAAAAGAACAGTCTGGGGCTGTGGCTCCCCCTGAGGACTAGAGGTGACTGGCAAGGCATCACTGTTATAGTTTTGGGATAACAGCACACACTCTAGTGTCCTAGATGACATGCATATGTCACAGCAGAATACTGCACCCTAGTCAGATCAAGGGCTACTTGAATGGACCCTTCAATGAAATAAAAGGGATCTTTCTCTTTCCCAGCATGATTCTCAGTCATGACAAGGAAGCTTTGAGACTCCCACAGCCTGGGGGCTCATGACTATCTGATATCCCCCCAAATTAAGAATTCTCAGGATCAGTGCTGGCCTAAGGGGTGTGGGGGTAGCACACGCCAAGGCCCACTCCTGCTGTGAAATAATTGTTGTTGCTTTTTCTCACACTGCAAACTTCACACAACAGTAAAGTCAAGAATGGCAACTTCATTACTTTATGGTGATGGATGCTAAGCTCTCACCAAGGTGCCAAGGGACAATTTGCTCACTCTGTTAACACACATTCCCTCCTCTCTTTGTTTTTGTTTTTTATGGCCCCTGTAGGGGATTTTTTATTTGCATTTACTAAAAACTACAATGAAATTAGGGCGGGAATCTACATACTATAGGGAAAAGAAAAGAAAACCCACTAAAAACCCAAGGGTTGGAGGTCACATACAGCTTGTAAAAATTTGCTTAAGAATAATAAAACCTTTTTTTAACATTGAGAGTGATCAATCATCATCATAGCTTGTAAAAACATTCTAACAAATCTGACTATATGAAGAGTAGTCCGGGAGAATCGCTATTTAAAGGTAAAGGTAAAGGTTCCCTTGCTCGAAAGCCAGTCGAGTCCGACTCTAGGGTTGCAGTGCTCATCTCCGTTTCAAAGCCGAAGAGCCAGCGCTGTCCGAAGACATTTCCGTGGTCATGTGGCCGGCATGACTAAACACCAAGGCGCACGGAGCACTGTTACCTTCCCACCGAAGTGGTACCTATGTATCTAGTTGCAATTTCTTGCTTTCGAACTGCTAGGTTGGCAGGAGCTGGAACTAGAGACGGGAGCTCACTCCGTCATGCGGCAACTCGGGTCTTGAACTATTGAACTACTGACCTTCCACAGCCTGTAGTTCAGCGTTTTAACCACTTGAGCCACCACAGCTCCTTTTTAACTTAGACACAAATTACAGAGTGATCTCCAGCCCTCTTGGAGGTTACAACAAACAACAAACACTGTGACATGAATGACTATAACATCTAGTAAAGATCATGTCATATGATGAATCAACTTTACAAAATAACAAGAAAAAATCCATCATACTCGCCATAAAACTTTACAAAATTACAAGGAAAGTCCATCATAGTCAACGAGCACCTGGATTTAAACTCATTTCATTCCAATCTTCCTCAGGAGTAATCCCATTGTATAGCAAGGTATCAGCCTCTTGATACAGTTCAATGTCTGTTAGTAGCAAACCACTGCTTAAACTCTTCTTTATTTTCTGTACTTTATCCTAGAAAAAAATCCATGGTATTTTAAATGAAAAGAAACATGCAGCTGAATGGAATAGTCTTATTATTTTATATTCTTAATTTATAAATTCTTAGCTTCATTTTTTAATTTTTTAGAACTTGAGGTTCCATTTCAGTGTTAGTATTAGGAGCAAGCTAGTCTTGTCTCTTTAATTAGGTGCACAAGACTCCTATATTATGCTGGCTGAAATGCTCTCCATGAAACACTGTAAAAATATTTATAGTAGTAGCACCAGTCCTATTTTCTTCTAGCAGAAAGCATTCAATTTTGAATGTGGCTGGCAAAATGCTCTCTACGACAAGGTGGACCCCAGACTCTATAAGGAAAACTATTCTAATTGATTCCATGCAGTGGGTGTTGGATGTCTCTTTCTTAAAGCTATAGCATATTAATAAGATTATTAGAGGCTAAACCTAAGTGTGATATAGAGAGCATTTTGCCAGCCACATTCAAAATTGAAGGCTTTCTGCCAGAAGAAAATCGGACTGGTAAGTTCTAAAAAATTAAATAATCAAATAATCAAAAGTTTTATTGAGAGTATGATGGATTCTTATTGTTATTTTGTAAAGTTGATTCATTATATGACATGATCTTTACTAAATGTCCTAGTCATTCATGTCACAGTGTTTGTTGTTTGTTATAATTTCCACATGGATACTTGTGACCCCCTCTTGGTTCTCACCTGGAAATTGGCATCAATGGTTCCCCAGGAGGAAATGGCTGGTTTGGAGGATGGAGTCTATGGCACTGTATCTGTTTGAGGTCCCACCCCTCCTCAAACCCCACCGTCTCCAGGCTGCACCCCTCAAATATCCAGGAATTTCCCAAACTGGAGCTGGCAACCCTATCTTCTTCCCAGCCAGCCATGCTGAACCAGAAAGGAAAACATCGACTCAGTGGCAGAATTTAAATGAATTAGTTGATGAATTAAATGGTTTATTGAGTCACAATGACTCAATAAATTGTTTAATTCATCAAATAACTAATATAACCAAAGTGTATTTATTTAGATAGCCATCCCATGCTTGCCTCCCCATGTGGGCCCAAAGCAGCTGATGATATTGTTCTTCCTTCTTCTATGTTATCTTCAGAAAAATAACTGTAAGGTAGGTTAAGCTGAGAGAATGACTGGCCCAAAGTCATCTAGTGAACTTCCGTGGCAGAGCAAGGATTCAGACCTGGGTCTCAAGGATTCTACTCTGCTTTGCATACAGAAGGTCTCAATTTCAATCCAGCTACAAAGATCAAGTGGTAGGTGATGTGAATGACCTCTACTTGAGACCCTGGACAACTGCTGCCAGTCAAAGTAGTACTGGCTTACAATGGTCTGACTCACTAGAAGGCAACTTCATATGTGAAAAAAATTAAAATGGAATGAAGTTGTTCTACACATATGTGAAGGAAATCTGGGTTCTGCCTACCTCACAGGGTGTCTGCTGTGGGGAGGGGAAGGGAAAGGAGTTTGTAAGCCATTCTGAGACTCCCTCTGAGACTCTGAGTGAAGGGTGGGGTATAAATCCAGTCTCCTCCTCCTCCTCCTTCTTCAACCTCCCATTGATTTTAGAGTTGGAGAAATTCTTTTTCAAGTTCCATCCAACAGGAAGTCCTGATTGGCATCCCTGTGCAGCTGAGCTTTCTTAGTAGCTCAGAATACCAGAGTTCTAGAATACCTTGTCCCATGAAATCATTTTGGCTATTTGCTACAAGCTTTCCAAACGAGACCGAAACTTACATTAGCCTTTTATAAGGTGCTTTGATTTCCTGCCTTGACATCTTTGCCATTGTCTTTATTCTTTAATTTTAATGTTATGATGGTGAATTGTTTTTATTATGTAATGATGTTTTCATTGTTTATTCTGATCCTTTTCTGCTATGAGAAGTGGCATGGTCTAGAGGCCTCTGTCTCCTCAGAGGTAAGTATGGGGGCGGGAGGTCTGACCCCAGACAGTGGATTGAAACAATTATATTTTGTAGACTTTATTGGCTACTATGAAGACACTACCTAGGACATTTGTATCTCCTTCTGATACTTCTACATAGCTAACACCACATTTTGGAATAAAAAAGCACATTTGAAATCATCTTAAGTATTTCAAAACTTTGATGAGACTTTCCTAGTGGAACTGATACTTTTGGTTCTTGTATTTGGTGAATCTCCTTTTCCTGTGAGATTCACATAATCCAGATGTCAGTTTATGACATGACTCTAAAAAACCACAATGTTACAGAAGAAACTTCAGTACTTTCTGCCTGAAACCCATTCCTTGGGGCAATTTGCCCCTTTGTTCCCAAAGGCCTTTTGTCAAGTGAATTAGCACAAAGCTTTCTATTTGTGCTCATTAACTTCTATTTAGCTTCATAATACCTGGTTATTAATTGCCTGTTGAGAAGTGAGTATTCTTCCTGCTTCTTGGGGTCTCTCTGGATTTTCTTCCATCTTTTCCAAATCTGCTGTGATGCAAAATTTTGGGAAACATCAAAACAAAATCTGGCTGTCTACTATATGGGTGGAAAGTTCTTGTTTTCCCAATACAACCCACATGACAGCCACTTTCCCTTCCATGTTCCCACAGTGGCCATTTCCAAGATGGATCTCAGCAGGGTACTTTATGTACTCCCCTCCCTTATGTGCTCGGGTTCCTTTTTTTCCTTTGGCTTGACTCATATACAATTTGTGCTGCTTTCATCCATTGTTGCAGTGATTCTCTACTGCAGAACACATTCCGCTGGCATTAAACCACTTTCTGTTCATTGAAAGAAACCAATATTGCATGAGCAGGAACATCTTGAGCTGAAGGAATGCACCCTGCCGTGGAGCATCACCCCTGTCATTCCACTGTGGTTATATGGCTGAGTGTAAACAAACTGAAACTAAATCCTGTCAAAACAAAGGTTATGATTACTAGGGAGGCAGAGATCTTGAAGGACCATGTGCTTTCCAGCTTCAGTGACGGTTGCGGGCTTTGACAACTCTGTGTATCGGTGACAACGTGGTAATGCTTCAAAATAATGACCCCTAATTTCTTGTGGATAATATTGACAATAAGGAGGGAAGGAAATAAGGCTGCACCAGTAGGTGGAAGGGGGGGAAAGAACAAGGTGCAAGGGAGAGCAGTTTACTTGACTTTTTAGATCCCAACACATTTTGTGATAAGCTTCACCAGGGGATCTTAAAGCAGAAACTTCCCTGGCTCCCACCTTAGATAAGAGAGAAGTTGCTGCTTAAAATCCCCTGAGGAAGCTTATTGTAAAATATATTGGGATCAAAAGGTCAAATAAACTACTCTCCCTTGCACTTTGTTCTTCTTTTTTCTCTGACAAAAAGGAGGGGCAGTAGCTAGCGATCCTCTGCTTAACCCACTGAACAGACCAATATAAGTAACAGTTTGAGTAACATTGTTATAAGCAGAAATATGTGGAAGTTCTTGCCTCATGATACAGAATGTTTTTGATACATGCTGGTGATTCAGTTAGGGTTGCTAAGTCCTTACCTTATGAAGAGCGGGGGAGTCCAGTGCTGGGAGTCCATGTGCGCGCGCCGCAATTACATCACCCGGAAGTGATGCTATCACGTTGGGCACGTTGGGGGTGGAGCCACAATCATCCGAGGGAAAACAATAGAATTTTCCCTTGGATTATTGTGGCCCCGCCCCCAACATGCCCAATGTGATTGCATCACTTCCGGGTGATGTGCTGTCACCGGGCATGTCACGTGCTTTGGGGGTGGGGTTCCCCCCAGGGCCCGATCCGCCAGCAGCGGGTAACAGGCCTCTCAGGCAGGGGTTTCCCTGCCCCCCCGGAGGGACTTGGCAAGCCTAGATTCAGTGGGAAAATATTCTGTAAAGCATACAGACTATATTAGAGATATAACCTAAGATCCTAACAACTTTCTGTTTAATGAGGGAAAGAAAGAAAGAGTGAACAGAAACTGAATTCAGCCCTGCTCCCATTTTTCCATCTAAACAGTCAATCAGGGCTGCTCTGGGGGGAGCGGGGACTGGAAAATAATATCCTGGTGCTGTGGCTCCCCTGGGGACTAGATGTGACTCGTAAGGCACCACTGCTACGCTTTTGTAATAACAACACAGACTCCAGTGCCCTTGTTGACATGCATATGTCACAGCACAATATTGCACCTTGGGCAGACCAAAGGGACTTGAACAGATTCTTACAAGAAATTGTAATGTATCACGATCCAACCACGTGGTCAGCTTGGGCTCCACGCAGTCAACTGCAAGCGTTGAGCTTCGCTCCGATAAACAAAGGACGCTGTGGATCCTAGCCCGCACCAATCAGAGGGCTAGGCTCCAGGCCGAGAGCCTGTGGGACTCTCGGCCACTAGTTAGGACCTATTGGGAAGTGGGGGGGTATGTTCTGGGTGGTGGATTCACGGGGGATATAAGCTGGCCTGCGAACCGGCTAAAGTTGTCTTGTTCTGCACTAATAAAGTACGCTAAACTGAAATCACTTGTCCGCCTGCGTACTTTGCAGAAATAAGTGGGGCTGAGAGAGCTCTGAGAGAGCTGTGACAGTGTTCCCTCTAAGCTGAGTTAGTGTGAGCCAGCTCAGTTTTTTAGCCTCCGGCTCACACATTTTTGTCTTAGCTCAGGAAGGATGGCTGCAGAGCAAACTAATTTATACAGTAGCCAAATCACTGCTCGCTCACAACTTTAATGCCAGTAGCTCACAAAGTAGAATTTTTGCTCACAAGACTCCACAGCTTAGAGGGAGCATTGGCTGTGACTGGCCCAAGGTCACCCAGCAGGCTTCATGTGGAGGAGTGGGGAATCAAACCTGGTTCTCCAGATCAGAGTCTGCCACTCTTAACCACAGCTACCAAGATGCAGGACTTCTGGTGGGGGCCACTGACTCTGACCCCCCACCCACATACCTCCCTTGCCACCTGTTTGTACCTGTGCTCCCAACTGCCCAGATTCATTGAGGAAGGGAATATGGATGGAGCACAGTGGTGGCACTCCTGGTGGCAATGGCATCGGTACTCCCAGCTGCCTGTACTTACCAGTGCTGTCAGGGAAAGGGTGTGTAGGTGGTGCAGGCACGGACATTGGGAGGGCTTGCATGGGCAGGTGAGGGGCATGAATTTGTGGGGGTGGAAAGAAGGGCATGAAAGGGGCTCTGGTGGTTTGCAAATGGGGTGCCCTGGGCACTGTCTGCCCAAGGGCCCCCATAGCCTGGAACTGGCCCTGATGCAGGGTGCAGTATCTGGAGCTGTGGAAATAATGGAAGTACAGAGGAGGTGAGTGGGAATAATAGGGTGTGACGACCTCTTACTTGGGGAGGTCTGGTTTTACTTTAAAATGTTCTTATGTTTTTGCTCTCAGGGTAATCTCGCTGCCACCAGGAAAATTTAAGGCTTTCCACACCTTTATACTAATATATTTCTTCTTCTGGTTTGGTATTGTGGCACGGGGTCTAGGCCTTTCGAGGAACTATGTGTTTCCTGGGAAGAATTTCTTTCAGAACTTGTATCTTAAATAAAAGTAGATTTATTTGATGTTCACACACTCTTCCCTCTTATTGACAGGGATCAGGGCATGTCACTTTGTCACAATATTTTCCTTAGGCCATATATGGTTACTGTTTCTTTATGCTTTAACTTTTCATAACACACACAAGACTGAGTCTCCTTCAACTCAGAGACAGAACTGACTAACTGCTTAACACAGAGACTTTTACTTTTATATTCCACACACGAACCTCTCACACAGAGAACTCAGGATAAAACTCATATTAACTCTTTTTACACAGCACACACTGCTCTGACTAACTGTTTAACTCCCCAGTCATCTCACTAACTGTCTTTCTCAACTGTCATAATAAACTGTCTAAACTCTAACAGTCACTCCTGATAGACATTCAAAATCATCCACACAGCATCCATTCCAAAAAACCCTCCCCCTCTCTGTCACTCACCAATCACACAACTTGCCTGTTTCAGCATTCTAGATTGTCCCACGCAGCCATGCCAACTAACTTTTAAACACACACACACACACAGTAAAACATGGAATCGTTACATAGGGTGTTGGGGAAAATATACTTTACCTATCCAGGAGATCAGGAGTCTATGGAGCAGAGACTGGAAAGATGGGAAATGACCCAAACAAATTTTGGGGTGACCTGCCAGTAGGCACCCAGGGCAGACGCAAACACAGCAATGGGGCTGTGCTGGGCTAGTTAGATATCCAAAAATATGTCCAGAGGGCTTGCTAATGTGAGGGGTACCTCAGAACAAAGCATTGATGAGATTAATATGGGGTAAAACAATGTAGTTTGGAGACTTTGTATAGAGTTCCATGGAGTGGACAAAATAGACTGGAGATTTTCTTTTGGATGCAAAGTACAGTTTGGGTTGGTTGAAGAACTAATGGATTGCTAATTTAAACTAATCAAAATGGAAACCGTACTGCTTGGGCTTAGGGTGTGGGAAAGTAGCAGAAGTCAGGACTTCTTATTATAAAGGAAACGTGAAAAGGAAAGATGAGGTGAGATTGATAGGATTAGTGATTGAGATTGAAAGAAGTAGCTCTGACGTGAGGCAAATCCATTCTATGGAGTAAGAAGATGTTGGCAAGGTGGAGGGGGGGTTGCAGCTATCAGAATGAGATTGCATGTGCTTCCTAGGGTCACTGGTTATGGGGCCTACCAGTACTGGCATCCATCTTTCCGTCCACTTAAGATACCTGGTATATGGACTCCTGGGGTATCCCTATGGAGTCAATTGATGGTGGAAACAACCCCTCCTGATAGACAGGGGGTCGGCATACTTACAGTGTCAATTATGGCGATGGAAGGGGACACCAACATCTCTGTGACTGGGAAAGGGGAGCTGTCCTTTGTATGGGGTTTATTTGTTTTGGAGTTTGTTAGGGGACCCATGCTCCTCTGTATTTTGCCATGAAGGATGACAGAGGGGAAAGATGCTAAATATGGTTGCGGATGAAGGGGGAGGCATCATGCAGCAAACAAAAACCAAATATACCATGGATTGTAAGTACCTAGTTATAACCTTTCCTTTGTTTATTTTCTTAGTGCACCTAGAACTCTTCTTGTAGTACCCTGGATTTGTGCCTTGTCAAAATAAAGTTGTTTAATTAGAGAAAATCTGCACATGTCCTTACCCACCTGCCTTGGCCACTTGGCATGCTACAATAATACACCTCTGTGGTGTTGACCTCAGGCGACCCACAAGAGGGAGAGGAGGCTGGATTTCATTGAATGAATTTACCACAGCTAGGCCTAATATAGGTATTAGGCAAAATTTTGTTTCTTGCAATTTCATAACAATTAGGGAGCGCTTAATTTATTGCATTAAATATCATTTAGCCCATACAATTCCATACATCTGGAAGATAAATCTTAGATAGTGACACAGGTATTCATAAATTAGGCAAAATCCTGTCTGTCATATATGTTACAGGGAATAATAAAAATAATATATTCGTCTTTGTCTCCTACATATAATGTATGTCATTTTACAAATAGTTGGTTTCTATCTCATTGATTAGGAACTCATACATTGGAACATGACAGAGTCAGCCCAGAAGATGGCAGCAGCATCATATGCACAAATATAATAATTTTTTTAAATGGTTGCAAATGTAACACCCAAAACAGAAATACTTTATAGAAGAATCCCAGACACCACTTTTGTCCTAGCACTTTAGTTTCCAGATGTCATGGTATTCATTACAGGGCCTTCTGGGGCAAACACAATATGTAAGCTTTGCAAGTTCATAATACTAATTGGCTGGAATGTTCACATCCACTATGTCATGAATGCAACACCAAATGTGTGAATGATATATTACAGATCTAACACTACAAATCACCTAACGTCATCTTGACTACAATGATTTTCAGTGGGGTCATTTCACACACTCAGTTGCCATTGTCAATGGTGATCACGTATGGGAGTCAACCTTATGCCATGCCTGGATGGGTACATGTTGTCCAACTGGATCAACATGCATTATTGAATTGGAACTATGCTTTGTTCTCATCCAACATTTGTAGACACTGTTGTCAGAGATGTCTGTGGTGTCAGAAAGGAGCAGGGCTCTTTTTATAGCAGGAACTCCTTTGCATATTAAGCAACACACCCCTAATGTAGCCAATCCTCCAAGAGCTTACAGTAGCCCCTGTAAGAAGAGCTCTGTAAGGTCTTGGAGGATTGGCTGCATTAGGGGTGTGTCGCCTAATACGCAGAGGAGTTCCTGCTACAAAAAGAGCCCTGTAAGTCTGTAGGCTACCTCTGGGCAGGTTTCCTAGAAAGGCAGGGTACAATTTTTTTTTTTAAGAAATAACAATAAGCAGTGTGTTTAATGTGTTAAGGTGCTGTATTTTGGAAAGAAGCTGAAAATCATCTGGCTGTAATAAAGCTGCATTTGAAAACATAATGTTTCTTTCCACATGTAAATAAAAGAAGGGATATCTTTATACTTACCCCATCTTACTAG
This sequence comes from Gekko japonicus, assembly GCF_001447785.1. Lineage (NCBI taxonomy): Eukaryota > Metazoa > Chordata > Lepidosauria > Squamata > Gekkonidae > Gekko > Gekko japonicus. Next base: position 1,923,345 of record NW_015174274.1, read on the forward strand.
TGAGTATACTCACATAATGGCTGCACAGCAAGTTAAAGCACAAGCCAAGTCGGATTCCAACTGCAAATAGTTTGAGGCTATGGCTGGTGATGGTATAGTGTTGTTTCTGAGATGTTGGGGGTTGTAGTGACAGAAATCAATGTCCTTTGCATATGCTTCCATGCGCTTCATGGAAACTTGTCTATCATAAGGTAAATGGAGATGTCTTGAGTTCAAATGTGACACAGCCATAAACCCAAGGTAGCCCTAGGAAGATTGCTATCCCCAAAGCACTTAGTGCTGATAATCTAAACAGAGAAGGAGCTGTTTGTGCACCACTTAGGTAGGTAGGTGATATAAACTGGGATAATTGCAAAGGAAAGGGTAGGGTTGCCAAGTCCATCTTCCACCCCCAGCGAGGGACTTTGGGGGCGTTCCTGGAGGGGGTGGGGCATCCCCAACGTGATGACGTCACGTTGGGGACGTCTGCCGCCCCTCCCCACCCGCCCGTGCGCTGGATCTCCAGAAATGGCAGTTCCCTGCATTTAAAGTAGCCGGCAGCCGGTGTTTCCCCTTTAAGAGCAGCTGTGTTTCCCTTTTAAGAACGAAACTGGCTTTTCCCTGCAAGCTTGCGGAGTTCACGCTTGGGATGAAAAATGGGTTGCACACACTTAAAGGGAGAGAGATGGGTGGCTGTGGGTGTTGGGGGTGGGGCTTCCCCCGCTGGCCATCTGGCCGGCGGTGGGTAGACCCCCCCCCTAAAACGGTGGACCCCTGGCAAACGGGGGGGTGGCAACCCTAGTAAAGGGCTAACCTCACCCGCTGCCGTGACCTGACCTAGTTTCCTTCACCTATTCATAGCTACTTTGTCATAACCATCCCTCCCCAGGAGATCCTGGTAATATATCTTCCATAACATGTAGCAAGAACAGTGTTTTAGCAAATCCTGGTTTGCTTTAAAGGCCTGTGGACCCAAGCACTGCTGTAGAGTTCTCAACAAAAATCCCCTCTTTTGTTTTCTTTGTACTTTTCCTCCTTGGGTATAAATCCAATCTCTTCTCTTCTTCTTTTGATGCGAAGGACTCACATTTATTAGTCACTTTTCTTACTTCTTGTTGCTGCTATTACTTTAATCTTTTCAACTCACTGGAATTTCACTTTCTAGCTCCCGTTTCCTCAAATGGGCTAAAAATGCAAAGTGCTGCCTTGTTTGAGGGCTGACTTCAACTGTTCAGCCTCTGTGCTGTGTCCTCCTCTAGAGTAGACAAACTTTAAACTAGTATTTTCTTGATGACTTTCCTGATAATTTACTAGTCCTGATAATTTACATGCCACAAATCCTATTCTAAAACTGTCTGGCATAGTCCATGCTTCCCCAGCATGTGAGAATACATCCCACTGGCAGTAACTACCCTTCTAAGTAGTCCCAGAGCATTGGTTTTATTAGCTCCTTACAGATACCTGCCCCCTTACTCAGGATCCTTTACTGTCCCCAGCTTGGGAAATTCATGGAGATTTGGGAGCAGTGCCTGTACAGAGGGGATTTTAGGAAGGGATTTTACCCATCTATACCATAGAGTTTGTCCTCTAAAGATGGCATTTTCTCCAGGGGAACTGATCTATGTTGTCTGGCGATCAAGTGTAATTCTGGGAGATCTCCAGGCCCCACCTGGAGACTCGCAACCTATTTGCCCTTTTCCCTCCAAAACAGACAAGGGCCAATCCTGAGTCCTCAATTTCCCTGGTGCTCTGGGAAGGAAGAAGAGGGCTTGTGGTGTTTTGATACACAAACATTGTGCGTGTTTTATTTCTGTGACTTAATGTGGTGTTTTATATGTATGTTGTAGTTTAAAAATACAGGCCTCTGGGGTCAAGGGAGGGGGGATGGATGGGTGACTTAAAGTTGGTTATGATTAAATGATAGCTGTACCCTAGGGGGTAGAGTTGACTGGTTTGTAGAGAGAGAGTTAGTTCAATGTGTGTCAGAGAGAAAGGATTTCCCCCCCCAATGTGTTTTGCTCTCTCTAGTAGTCCCAGAGGGAGCAAAACACATGGGGGGGGGGCTCAAAGCAATAGGGAAAACAAGTGACAAAAGTGACAATGCAGAAGTGGCCAGAGAGAGTGTGAAATGTCCATGTTCTCTGTGGACGTTATTGGCCTTAGTGGCAAGTTAGGAAATTGAATTTTGTGGCAATTGAGAAAATAAGCCTTTGTGGCTAGGTCTATTTAAGAAAGAATCTGTAACCATTACACTTATCACCTTACTCAAACTGCTGCTATATTTCTAAAGAAACTCTATGTTTAAGAGAAAACCATTATATATTTAGAGTAAAGGACTCCCTCTTACCTCAGAGCCACCCCTGTATGGTGACCATTTTGCCATTTTACCTGATATAACTAAGGGATCCTGTTCTTTGGGTCCAGCCAGGGGTCGTTTCGTAGAAAAACAGCTAGGGGAACTCATTAGCATAACTCATTAGCATATGCCACACCCCCTGACATCACCGGAAGTGTGTCATAAGGCCACACACCCTGCCATCACCGGAAGTGTGTCATAAGGCCACACACTCTGCCATCACTGGAAGTGTGTCATAAGGCCCGGCGGTGGACCTACAAGGCCGGCGGGAGTGCGAGGAAGCCCCACGAAGGCCCCCGCCCCCAATGGTCCCGGCCGCCGGCCTTGCAGCTCCACTGCCGAGTCCCATGAGGGGCCTGGCGGTGGACCTGCAAGTCCGGCGGGAGTCCGAGGAAGCCCCGCCAAGGCCCTCCCTGGCCCCAGGCAGGCAGGGGTGGGAAGAGGCGGGGAGGAAGCAACTTACCCTCCCTCTTCTCCTTCCTCCTCCTGGCTGAATGAGGGCCAGAAGCGGGGCAGCCGGAAGCAGGGGGCGGGGCTTCGTGGTGCCCACCCACCGCACCTCACCCGGGGGAACGGCGATCCCCCACGTTCCCCCCCCGAATCGACCTCTGGGTCCAACTAAGAATTCTAAGGCAAGAGCCTTTGATGGCAGCAAAAATAAGCAGGAAATGCAAAGTAAGCCAAAGAGGCAGCATAACACACTTCACCTCAGAACACTACAAAGAGGTGCAGAAAAGAGCAGACCATTACAGGGCTAGTCCTTCCCCTACAGGGAAAAACACATACCAAAAAATGAAAACATAAACAAAACCCATCCCACCCTGAGGTCTACTAAACCCACAGGAGCAGAAAACTTAACAAGATGGGGAAAACTATAATAAACATCCAGTCTACAGGCCTATAATTTATTTCAACTACCATACTGGAATTATAGTTAAGATGAAAGTCGATTCAGGTAACCTTGCTGGTTCAAAGCAAAATCCAAAAACAAAAGACATAATACCTTGTATGAAGACCAAACAAAAATACAGAACAGTGTGCAGCTTTCAAGTTCTCCAGACATTTTCAGCATGCTGGATGTAAAGAAATTAAGAGGGGCATTCTTCTGCCCACAGTCTTAAGACTTCTTTATCTGTACACTGCATAGAATGTCACTGGGATGCTTACCTGACTTAAAAGGGCACAAGGTGTGGCTAGCTGGTCTCAGACTGTGCTCTGGAATGATGGGAAGAAAGCTACTAGGTAACAAAAACTGGAATTGCTCCACTGAAAATACAATCACCAGCTGTTAGCCTGAGACAAGGGAGTCTTGCTTCACTTTTCCTTTGTCCCAGGATAAACAATAGCAAGGCCGTTATTTTGATGGCTGACGTTTAAAATTCTGAAGAGAAACACCGTAAGCAGTAAATGATGCAAGGTCTGTAATAACCTTGTTTTGATAGCTGAGGGTTATCTCAGGACAATCATCCTAAGGTAATTACTCTTGGATCCTGAGTGTATGAATGAGACCCATGTGTACATGCAGACTGATTGCAGTTTTGATCTATTAAATCTTAGCATAACAACACTGGAGGGAAATTGACTAATTTGAACTGTGGTGCTTGAAAAGGCGCCTGCACATTCCTTGGACAGCAAAGGTGACAAACAAACAAGTACTGGAGCGCATAAAACCAGACATGCCATTGGAAAAATCACAAAGCTGCAACTGACTTATTTCGGCCATGTCATGCAGAAGAACTCACTAGAAAAAGCAATTATACTTGAATTGGTTAGCGACAAAAGGAAACCCGGCTGCCAAAGAACACGATAGCTAGACACCATAAAAGTTGACACCAGCCTGAGCATGGAACAACTCAAAGAAACAGTACAAGATCGGAAAACATGGAAAGCTGGCCCACAGAATTGCCAAGTGTCGAACACAAGGGAACCCTTTACCTTTTTAATCATTATTACCTTTCCCAAAAGAAAATAAATGCTCAGTCAAGAAGTATTAGATGCTTTAAGAGTGAATTAATTCACTGTCATTTGTCTCAGTTCTGTATAGATTAACATCCCCAGTGTCTAATCTTGGCTATCTAAGATTATGTGAGTGAAAAAAGGACACTGTTCACCAACAAGATTTTTTTCTTGGATGCGCAGACAAGAATTTCTTGCTGGCGAATGAAATAGGGATGCAGATATCACCCAGCCATTGAGGATGGCATGGGCTTACACACACACACAATGAATATGGAAACCAAAAAACTCCTTATTTTTACTGAAATGGCAAGTTTGCATTGAAGTGGGAAAGAAATAACACAGTAAGCAAATAACAAAAGAAAAGCCTCCCTGCACAAATACTAATTTAACTATCACTAAGCACATTCATGCTTACAACACCAGTACCTGTATACCTATGATGAAGTAGCACCTGAATACTTGTTGGAAGATTTTACCTCCCTAAGTGGAGTTGGTTGTTCAACTTTAAATGTTCTGAAAGTTTTAAATATTGAGTTTTTATGGTTTTAACTTATGTTACACTGTACTGAATTAAATAGTTGTGAACTGCCCTGAGCCCGTGCAAGTGGGGAATGGCAGTCAAAAAAAATCCTTGACTCAGTCCAGCTTCCGCCCCAGCCACAGGACGAAGATGGCTCTGGTCACCCTTACGGATGACCTCCGTAGACATCTGGACTGAGGCAGGTTGGCACTGCTGTTGATATTAGACTTAACGGCAGCGTTTGACATGGTCGACTACAATCTTATGACCCACCACCTTGCCAATGTAGGAGTTCAGGGGACTGCCTTGAAATGGTTTTCCTCCTTTCTACATGGTTGGGGACAGAGGGTGGCACTTGGCGAGAGGGTCTCCCCGTAGTACCCACTAGAATGTGTAGTGTCGCAGGGGGCGATCCTCTTGCCAATGTTATTTAACATCTATATGCGCCCCCTTGCCCAGTTAGTACAGAGTTATGGGCTGGGTTGTCATCAGTATGCTGACGACACCCAGCTCTATCTGCTAATGGACAACCATCTGTCTTCCATTTCTGGAAAGCTGGCTGAGGCATTGGAAGCGGTGGCTGGATGGTTAAATCTATTGAAGAAGGAAGTCCTGTACCTGGATCGAGGGGGTATGGACATGGGCACCAGGTTTCCCACACTGGAAGAGGGCACCTCTGGTGCCAGCCCAGACAGTGAGGAGCCTGGAGGTAACACTGGATGACTCTTTGTCCATGGAGGCCCAGGTTGCCACAGTCACCAAATCTGCATTTTTCCATCTTAGACAGATCAGGCTACTGAAGCCCTATCTCTCCCCCCAAGACATAGCTACGGTGACCCATGCAATGGTCACTTCCAGGCTTGATTACTGCAACTCACTCTATGTAGGCTTACCCCTGAAGCTGATCCGGAAATTACAGCTGGTGCAAAATGCGGCGGCACCCCTGCTGATGTTGACACCTGTGCGGGCTCATGTTCGGCATGCATTTTGCCAGCTGCACTGGTTACCAGTTGAGTACCAGATCTGCTTCAAGGTGTTGGTAATAACCTTCAAAGCCTTATACGGCCTGGGACCAACATACCTAAGGGACTGCCTCTTCCCGTATATGCCTCGAAGAGCCTTACACTCTAATAATGAACATCTTCTGTGTCAGCCAAGCTGCCATAGTAGCTGGTGGGGGGAAGGTGACTGTGGGATCTACTGCTTAATATGTTGGAATGTTCACTTTCACTTCTTCTGCTGAGTGTTATCTTGTAGCCACGTCTGACCTTGGTACCTTTCTCCTGTTGCTTTGCTGGGAATGTGAACCCGTTAGTTTTAAGCATGCTGCACTTTGCTTTCTGATTGGCTAGATTCCATAAGGCCCCCCCCTCTTGAATTCTGTATATCTTCCCATTCTCCCACCCGAAGGGCAATTCTGACACCGAACGTATGCACAGATGACCTGCCTTTACTGTACTCAATAAACTTGATCCTTCTGAAGGAACGTTGTTGGGACTGATTGTTGTGAGACTCTGACACCCTGGTGGTCCCTGACATTAAGGAATGCAAGTTCCACAGATATTTCTGCTAAATCATTTTCAAGGACTTTCTTCAATATGGATGGTGGATTGGACTGAGACAGGAAAAAAAAATCCACACCAGGAAATGTGCAGTAACAGTCTATGGCAGGAAGGAGTGGTAGCCATCTTGTTCTGCTGTGTGGCAATAATTATCTGCAATTAATATCAATTAATTCACAGTAACTCTTGAAGTTTTCTGTTCCTACTGTATATATGTAGAAATAATGGTAAATCTTCATTATGATGCATTCTGTGTTATAGACATTGTGCTGCCCCATGCTGTATACAGTTGTGAAGGATATGTGGTGGACAACCAACACCAAACAATTCTCTCTTTAATTCATGTTTCAAGGCATGAAAGACATTTTTGCTTCCAGAGTGACTGATTACTCCAAAATTAGTGTTCATGTTGTCACCAGAGAATGCAACACACTTCATAAGGAGGCCATGGTCTTTTAATGCTTGTGTAACACAGTACACTGTCATTTCCCATTTTTAATTTGGCTTGCTATTCAGCTGCCTCAATTTTGATGTAATATCATGAACTTTATGAAAATATTGTATCACAGCAGGGAATAGTTTTTGTGACACATGGTTGCTGCCATCTGTGGAAACACCTGAGCAGAATATTTCATTTAGATCCTGAATTATCTTAGCGATAGAGTGTGGAGCAAGCACTTTGTTATGATAATGGTCTTAGCTTTTGTTCTTACACAGGAAAACCTTTTCACTGTGTGTGAATCAGAATATTTTATTTTTATTGATTTATTATTCACATTTCTATCCCGCCCTCCCCGGAGGCTCAGGGGAGCTAACAGGGTGTACTGCCGGATAAAACAGTAAAACAGTACAAAATATTAAAAGTACATCCCAATTAAAACAATTTTGGTGCTCCTTACAGCTAATTTCCAATTTCCAGATTACAATTTCTAAAAACAAGATGGCCGCCCCCTAAACATCCAGTTCTTACCCATAATGCAGCAATTATGGGGCGTTGATGATACGTGCCCCCATCCTGATGTCCATATATGGGGCGTAGATTGTAGACTAGTGCGTTGGTGGTACACTAGTGGTGGCGGCTCCTATTCAAAAGCCTGGCAGAAGTGCTCCGTCTTGCAGGCCCTGCGGAACTGTGCTAGGTCCCGCAGAGCCCTGATCTCCTCTGGGAGCTCGTTCCACCAGATAGGAGCCGCCACCGAGAATGCCCTATTCCTGGTCATGGTAAGTCTGATAGACCGGGGACCTGGAACATCCAGTAGATGTTGGTTCCCCGACCGTAGTGCCCTTGGGGGAACATGTGGGGCAAGGCGGTCCCTTAGGTAGGCTGGTCCCTGACCATATAGGGCTTTAAAGGTAATGACCAGCACTTTGAAGCGAACCCGGTAAGCTATTGGCAACCAGTGCAGCGCTTTCAGCACAGGCTGGATGTGATCTCGTCTAGGAAGATCCATCAACAGCCTGGCTGCAGCATTCTGCACTAGTTGCAGCTTCCGAATTTGCGACAAAGGCAGCCCCATGTAGAGAGCATTACAGTAGTCTAGCCTCGAGGTAACTGTCGCATGGATCACTGTGGCTAGGTCATCCCAGTCGAGGAAGGGGACCAACTGCCGCGCCAGCCGAAGATGGTAAAATGCCGACTTGGCAGTGGCTGCTACCTGGGCCTCCATTGTTAACGCGGAGTCCAGGAGCACCCCCCAAACTCCTAACCTTGGATGCCAGCACCAATGGCACCCCGTCAAAGGTCGGGAGAGGGAGCCCTAACCCCGGACCGATCTGACGCAGCCCCAGGACCTCCATCTTTGCCAGGTTTAATTTCAGCTGACTCCGTCTGAGCCACGGCCTGTAACGCCCGACTAAGGTCATCGGGAGTGGAATCCGACCAGCCGCGCAACATCAGATACAGCTGGGTGTCATCAGCATATTGATGACACCCCAGCCCACAACTCCGGGCAATCTGGGCGAGGGGGCGCATGTAGATGTTGAACAACATCAGGGATAGCACTGCCCCCTGAGGTACACCACAGTCAAGGGGCCACCTCCGGGACCGCTGATACCCTATCACCACCCTCTGTCCCCGGCCTTGGAGAAAAGAAACCAGCCATTGAAGGGCAGGCCCCTGAATCCCCACGTCGGCGAGGCGGCGGGCCAGCAACTGATGGTCGACCATATCAAAAGCTGCTGACAGATCTAACAACAACAGTGCCGCCACACCGCCTCTATCCAGATGCCTACGGAGGTCATCAGTCAGTGCGACCAGTACAGTCTCCACCCCATGACCCGGATGAAGCCCGGAGTGGTGGGGATCGAGGACAGAAGTGTCATCCAGAAATGCCTGCAGCTGTGTTGCCACCGCTCTCTCTATCAATTTGCCCAAATACGGCAAATTGGACACCGGCTGATAGCTGGCCAATTCGGCCGGGTCTAAAGATGGCTTTTTTAGGAGACGGCGGACCATCGCTTCCTTGAGTGCCCCGGGGAATCGTCCCTCCAGGAGAGACTTGTTCATAATCTCCCGCAGGGCACCTCGAAACCCCTCGCGCCCCATCTTAATGAGCCAGGAGGGGCACGGATCAAGGTCGCATGTGGTTGGGCGCACTACCGCAAGCAATCTGTCAACTTCTTCCAGGCTGAGTGGGCAGAAATTCACTAAACCCGATTCCAGACGTGCAAGGGGCCTCAAGTTCACTTACTATATCAATTGTAGCGGGGAGGTCACGGTGGAGTGCCAAGAGTTTCTCTACAAAATAGCTCGCAAATGCCTCACAGCCGATGTCCAATTCCACCACGTTTTGCCTGCCCTGTGGCAGAGTTGTTAATGACTGAATCGTACTAAATAATTGTGCCGGGCATGAGCTAGCAGATGCAATCCTGGCCGCAAAGAATTCCCTCTTTGCGGCCTTGACTGCCATCTCATAGGCCTTCATAAACATCCTATAAGATGCTCTTGATGCCTCGTCGCGAGCGCTGCGCCACCGTCTCTCTAGTCGTCTCAGTTCTCGCTTCAGCTGGCGCAACTCCTGGGTATACCAGGGCGCCCGCCTCACACGAGTCCGGAGAGGATGCCTGGGAGCAATCTCGTCAATGGCCGCGGAGAGCCGGTCATGCCAGTCCTCCACTACCTCATCCAATGAGCTGCCAGGGGGCTTCGGCTCCCACAACGCCATCTGAAGCCGCATAGGGTCCATTTGGCCTCGCGGGTGAGCAAAAATCCACTCGCCGCCTAAGCGGGGTCGGGGTGGCATATTCAGACGAGCCTTCAGGGCCTGGTGGTCCGACCATGGTACCGCTATTGCAATAATCTGCTTCACCATCACCCCAGCAGCGAAGATCAGATCGAGCATATGACCGGCCCGATGCGTGAGAGCCGTGATGACCTGAGAGAGTCCCATTGCCGCCATGGACAACATTAGGTCTGCAGCCCGGCTGGAGGTCGCGTCCTCGGCATGGACGTTGAAATCACCCACGACCAACAGCCGAGGGTGCTCCAACGCCCAGCCTGATACGACCTCCAGCAGGGACGGCAGGCTATTGGCCGGTGCACTAGGTGGTTGGTACACCACCCAAATTGCCAAACTCTCCTCAGCCTCCAGCATTGCTCCGACACACTCAATGCCCGCAATCTCCACGGCCAGGAGCGCCCTGAAGGAGAAAGCCTCCCGAATGAATATAGCCACTCCTCCCCCCCGCCCCTTCGTCCGTGATTGGTGAAGGACCGAGAAACCAGGTGGAGCAAGCTGGGCCAGGGCTACGGTTTCCCCCTCCCTGACCCAGGTCTCGGTCACGCATGCCAGGTCGGCTTGTTGATCCATCACAAAGTCCCGAAGGACAGCAGCTTTGTTGTTAATTGACCTGGCATTGCACAACACCAATGATGGAGAGGGGTACTCCATCGCAGCCCCACTGCCAGTCACCCTTGGGATGGGTCTCAGGCTGGAAGGGTGCCGAGCCATTCTGTTTCTCCGCATCCTTCCCTTGAAGCACTGCCTAGACCCACCGCTATACTTCCCCCTCCCCAAGAGCACCGGAATCACATGACCAGGTATTTCCATCACTTGATTTAATTTTGAAGTGCAATCCAGAGACCTGTATGGTAGGTGATATTTTATAGCATGAAATTACAATATTCCTTCAGTTGCTATAACTAGGTGTTCTGTTTTGAATTTTCTTTGATAAATAATTCACTGACCTTTGGGGTATTAAGATAGCTCTGGACTTTTTTCTTGTGCTTGTCAGTGCTTAAAGGTGCTTCCAAATCATTGCTTCCTTTTTTGCCACAGACACAAAACTCTTGCATGTAGTGCATTCTGCTTCATTTTCATTTCTGCCAGCACTGAAGCAAGAAAATTTTATTTCAGGTTCATGGCTAAATTTACACATTCTCTTTGGCATATTCCTGGTCATGAAGAAAAATTTCGAGCTGCTTCACCTTCCGTCTTGGATATTCCAAAGGGCTTCTCTCCAGCACATGAGATTGATCACCAGCAGCAGAAGGCAGCAAATTGTAATGAAAAGCCCCCCATGAAAACTCACACTCCAAGGGAGAGAGCTGTTAGCCAGAGCCCAGAGCTTATCAGAGTGACCCAGTCCACACAGTCTTGGAATAATAAACAAGATACTTTATTTGGATTTGAGATTCAAAATGATTACATCGTAAAGAGCACATAACCACAAAGCATTCAGAACAGAAAGCAAGGCCTTCAGTTCTCTCTCTCACATAGGCAGAAGCTGCTAGTAGCGAACCCAAACATTGTATCAAACTTCATTGCAAGGCAGCCTTGCCCAAATTCATTTTCTGCTAGGCCTCTAAAAACATGTTAACTATTTCCAGTCATGGTCCACTGCTATTGCACAGCAAACAAGAGCAACACCAGGAATGTCCAGGACCCCTGCTTTTCCTGGCAGTGAGTGGGGTCTCTGTGCCATTGCTATGGGGAGGGAAGGAGTCAAGGACAAGGAGCGAAGCAGTCCACAGACCTGAGAAAATCCTGACACTCAACAATGAAATAGGAAATCCTATTCAAAACACATACTAGGAAGTAGTGCTGGTGGCAAAACTGAAGCTTCTCTCCACCAGGGGACTATAAGGTTAAACAGGCTCAGCCTCCCAACAAAAAATGAGGACATTTTCATCAAGTTTTTAAAAAGAGCCCAAAAGAGGATGGACATAATAAAAACAGGACATGCCCTCTAAAAAGAGGACATCTGGTCACCCTGCTCTAAGGGTCATGCTCAATTAAATGCTGGAGGAGCTGTTATTGGATCCTCAGAGCATTTTAAAAGTGCCAATACAGCACACAGGAGACATGTGGCTAATTAAAAGGTCAAAGCTTGGAACAGATGATGCAAAAGAGATGGAAATGCAATAAGCTTTATGGCTGACTGGAGTTATGATTTTGGGTCTCCTAGTCAGATGTTGCACCACACTGGCTCTCAACTTTCATCTTAGACTGCAGAAATATTTTCTTGGCAACCAGTCCTAGCTTGGCTAGCTGGAGGTCAATTAAATCAAAGTAAAAATAGTACAATAGCATACTGTTCTCAGGGAAAAGAATGACCTGTGGAGAGCTGTTTTATTTAACAGTTTACACTCTGATTAGCTCAACAAGTTTTGTGGTAAATGCTACAAACACCAGTTCTGTCTCGGGTGGCAAATCTTTAAACTGATCCCTCTAGCCGTCCCCTTACTATCAGTTTGTTATGCACACAATTATCAGATGGTGTTATTTAATTTCATGCCATGAAAAGTTTCAACTGCCCTCTTCCAGTCATTAAACCTTACTTAAAGGGACAGGACATTTTTTCCCTATCTGACTGGCAACCTTAGTCCCCTCAAAATGCTGCCACATGGTGCTCCTTGGGTTGCTCTGAAGTCTGAATAGTATTTATGGCCTCCCTTCTGGTCTGGCAGAGTTGCCACATGTACTCCACCACCACTTTGCTTTCTGCATCAAATAATATCCTTTCATATAGAATACGCCTCCATGGATCTAATTACAGGAGATGTGCACACGGCACACTGATAGCATAGGGGAAATGTGAAGGATGCAGGGTCCTTTCCTTTGTTCCTCATAATTGCTGTGCTTAGTAAGAAAGCTCAAAGCTCATTTGCTAAGTTTGTCAAAACAACTTATTCACCAGTTCAGTAATGGGAGCTGCATAGCAATTGCAGTTCTTGATCAGAAAGCTGCACATTACCAAGGGGGCGTCATTAAAACATCATCTCCCACGCTGCTGTGTAAATAAAATTAAGCTCTTTGCTGAGTTGGTGGAACGCAGAGAGTGCTTTCTGCTGTTATCCAAAGACAAAGATTTATAAAGCTTGTTAATATTTCCATATTGCTAACATGATTAAAATTATGGAAGCAAGTAAATGACATAGGAAAGAAATTCAAGGCCTTTAATGATTAGCTGCATGACTTTGTTCCACCAATGGGTGTGTGGGATGGTGGAAGGAGGGCTGGGATAAAATGCTGGTGAAATCCTTCATATATTCCAACTAGCCTTTCTTTCCACTTATAGTATGTTAACAGTGCTCTGTTGCCTACTCTGAAGAATGTCCAGCTGGAAACAGGAAGCATCATGTAGAGTTTATAAGAACTGCCTTGCTGACTTAGGTCAAAAGTTCGTACTCTATTTCACAGTTTTGGCACTCCTGCCCTATGTACTGAGAGAGGATGCTACACATGATCCTTTTCATATGCTCAGTCACCATCTTTTTATGAATTGAGCACCCCACATATTTGAAAGCATTAGAACACAAGAACAGAAACCCAGATTTTTGAAGTACATATTTACATATACCAGAGTTGGCAAATCTGTATGTTGCATAGAAGGCTGTCAGTATCTGAATGGATTCCCAAATTGTAGGCAGGTACAATTTCCCTGACAATAATATATTTGTATTTAGGAAACTATTTTATGTGAAGTTGCCCTGGCTGCCTTTACAAAACCATGCATTCGAGCTTGATAGTACAAAAGAGGATACATTTAGCTGGTTCTGTTTGCATGGATATATGGTTTTTCTTTTATTGTTTCACAGTCTGGAGATTCTTTCTGTTCCTTTAAGGAAAAAGAAATCAAATGTCCTGCAAACAAAAGCAAAAAAATTTTTAATCCTGTTATCATTTTTGTTTTGTATTTTAGAATACAATGCTATTTAAAATTACAAGAGTTTGGGGCTAAAATCCTTCACAACTGAGTAGAGAAACAGAGAGGCTGGACAATCAGCCATTAGGAATTCAAAAAGTCTGGTAGATTAATATTAATTTAAAGACGTTTGCATGACAAATATATGTACAAATGCTTATGTGCACTTATTTTACAATGTGATTCCTGAAGCATGCCAAGAAGAACTTGCACAAAATGTCTATCTACCTCCATTGTTACTTTAAGAGTAGCTGTCTCCATAGCAACGAAAAACTTTTCAAGGCAGAAATAAACTAATCCTCTACAGCTTCCAGAGCACCATCAAGGAATGTTAAAAACATTGGACTTCCCGGCAGCTAAATGCTTTGCATGATTCAAAAGGCCACAAAGCCAAAGAAATACAATCCTCCCTTTTCCTTCTTGACCGAAGGTAAGAGAAAACAATTCCAGATGGGGATTTCCTTCTAATGTTGCTTTTCTGTGCTAACTTCTTTCATCCTAAAGCGAATATTATTTTTAACAGTTGCAGTCTTTCTCAACATCCACACAATGTTAACTTTCTGTCTATTTGCCAGGCGCTGTGCTGCCAGGCATTATTAGCTATACAGTGCAGTACAACTCTTACTGTGCAGCACAACTTTACTTTGCAAGCAAACCTGTATTATTTTACCATGTCTGATGATGTGCACTTTGGCCAGAAATGATGAATATAGGCTGTTGTCAAGAAAGTGATGTATGCATGTATCCCTGGACTGGTTAGCTGGATTAGCTTTAATTTCTGCATTAAAAGCAACACTTTATTTTTGATAATGCAATGGTGCTGTGTTAGGATGAAGTGCATTGCCAAAAATTGGTATGTAGTATCTGAAAAATACATTTAGGAACATTTGTGATATATCTGTGTCAGACTGGCATTATTACATCTTTGCATCATTGTCCTTCGAGCATAAGTTTTGATTCAAAGTTGCCATTAGTTAGTGGTCATATTTGAACTAATAAATGGGTTGGTTTTGATAGGCACCTAGACATATCAAGGGCACAAACTACATACTTTTCCATTTCAAACAGAACAAGCAAAACACCTGGATTGCTGTTCCTGAACGTACACAATCTAATTCATAAGTAAAGTAAAGGTAAAGGTTCCCTTGCTCGAAAGCCAGTCGAATCCGACTCTAGGGTTGCGGTGCTCATCTCCGTTTCAAAGCTGAAGAGCCAGCGCTGTCCGAAGACGTTTCCATGGTCATGTGGCCGGCATGACTAAACACCAAGGCGCACGGAACGCTGTTCATAAGTAGAGGGCAGCAATAACTGACACTGCTTAAGCAACAAGGCCCAGGTTGTGGCCAGAAGGTACAAGGACAAAGCAATACTATAGAACCTAAGTGTGGCTGGATCTGGTCTGTGCCTAAATGGGAGACCTCCTCAGAACTTTATGCACTCCCCTTGAATTCCATGTAAAAATATGGCATGTAAATATAATAAATAATAACAATATGAACAGGTTTGGTTTAGTACTGTTATGGCATGTGTTTGGAATAAGTAATAGAGTGTTGCACAGCATGTCCTTTTGGAAACACATTGCCACTTGTTTGTCCCCCAAGTAATTAGAAAGAAATTCTCAGAGTTGTACCCTTGCCCAAGGGGTCCCCCCTCCCAACTTCAGAAGGGCATCTCACCATTCTGACACACTTCCGGTGATGTCAGGGGGTGTGGCCTTCTGTCACTTCCGGTGATGTCAGAGGGTGTGGCATATGCAAATAAGTTATGCTAATGAGTTATGCTAATGAGCTCCGGCAGCTCTTTTTCTACAACAAGACCCCTGCATCTCACCATTCTAGGGGTAATAAAAATTTTCAGTTGCAGGTTGTTCTGGGTGAAAAGTGCATTCAAATCCTAGCACTCACCACAACAAGACAAGGGGTGGAGGGAGGAGGGTCTTTCTCCTCTTACTTGTACTTTCCACTTTTGCTTAAATATAGAACCCTTGCTGTATACATAAACAGAAAGTCATATCAGGTTCCGCTACTAAATTCTAACTACAGAACTTCAATCTTGGATAAGACGTTCTCTCAGAGAGATTAATGGTTCCTTCTTTGTATCTCATGTGCCTCTTTTTTCTTCTTAGGAAAATGTTTCCCATGTGCCTAGGATGCATACGTCTCCAGATAGCAGACTAGTTCAGGCAAAATTTCTGTATGTTTTGAGAAACTCTCCCAAGTCCTTGAGTTAGTGCAATGATTGGGAGCAATGCTGTGCACAGAAATTCTGACGGGAAAGATGCCATTCGGCACAAGCATAGGATAAGTGTTTGGGATGGTCAGAGTTCCAGTTGGGCATGGAGTTCCTTAGACACTTTCTCACCTTAGAGTCCTTCCCACTGCTATAATGCCTGGGAAGTGAAGCCAGAAAAGGTACCCCCCCCCCAAATGACAGTACGTACCTTATTTGGTTATGGACCAAATAGTGCCGATAATTAGTCGCCCTCTGAGGCTAACAGAGCATGGTTTTTTATCAGTTACCTTCCAAATGTACAATCCTGTTAAATAATAGCCCTGACCTGGATAGGCTGATCTTGGCATATCTCAGAAGCAAAGCAGGCTTGGCCCTGGTTAGTACTCGAATATAGGGCCTCAGTGGGGAGGGCAGGGTATAAATCTAACAAATAAATAAATTTTTAAAATTAGGCACAGTAGGCAAAGTGCCTAGGGCCCACAATACTTTTAGGGGCCCATGAGAATGTTTTCATTTCTTTTAAAAACAGAAGAAAACATTAACTTTTTTCGCATCAGAAAATAATGGGATTTTAGAGCCCACAAAAATCTATTAAATTTTGCCTAAAGCAGAAAAAATGTTGAAGTCTTTATATAAAATAAATTTTAATATTGATATTATTATAGTGGGAGAGGCCCACAAAGGCAAAAGGGCCCATGGCCCATGGAAGTCATAATGCGGCCCTGCTTGAATGGGAGACCACCAAGGACGTCCAGGGCTAGTGTGCCTGGCCATGGCAAACCGCCTCTGCTCATCTCTTACCTTGAAAACCCTAAGGGGTTGCCATAATTTAGCTGTGACTTGATGGCACTTTTTGCCACGCTAGTAAATAGTAAACAATTAAACGTTTTGTGCAAGGTATAAGCAGAGTCCGTGAGATGACAGGATCATTTGTTGTTGTTCAGTCGCACAGTCGAGTCCGACTCTTCGCGACCCCATGGACTAGATCCCGCCAGGCCCTCCTGTCTTCCGCTGTCCTCTGAAGTTTGCTCAGTTTCATGTTCGTTGCATCTCTGACACTGTCCAACCATCTCATCCTTTGCCGTCTTTCCCAGCATCAGGGTCTTCTCCAGTGAGTGCTCCCTTCTCATTTGGTGGCCAAAGTATTTGAGCTTTAGTTTCATTATCTGGCCCTCTAGGGAACAGTCAGGGTTGATTTCTTTTAGGATTGACAGGATCATGATGGGGCTTAAATATCACACGAGAACCAAGATAACCAAAATACTGTAGTTGGTGGTTGCTGGATTCTTTGCTTTGGTGTTAGTTCTGTTCTGACTGTTTCAGAGGATAGCTATGCCGACCTGCAGCAGAACAGCTAAATTCAAATCCAGTAATACCTTAGAGATAACAAGATTATCCAGGGTATAAGCTTTCGAGAGAGCTCCCTTCACCAGATCGTTATGCTTTGTTGTTTTAACTTTCTGTTATAAATCACCTTGGCTCCTATTGTCATGAGATAGATGGGTGAGAGACATTTTAAATAAATAACACAGGAAAAGCAATCTTCATATTAATTTACACTTAATTTTAAACACACACGCACAGAGACACAAACAGTGAAATTCTAAGCAGAGTTATACCCTTCTAAGGCCACTGAGTGTAATTCTGCTTAGGGTTCCCTTAAGTAGCAATGAACAATCAGCATGAAACTTAAACAGGTAGACTAAAAATGTGTAGAAGGACTTTGCAAGAACATTATGAAACAAGAAAAGCTTTGAAAACTGTTCCCGTATTAACTCCAGGAATTTGGGATCAACATTTTACTAAAATAATATAGTCTCTGAACTGATTGTATCAGTTCACGGCATTTCTCTTACTTCACCTATCAACCTTATCAACCTTTGTGATAGTGAAAAAAATGGGTGGACCTATTAAATATAAAATAGCTGATGTCCAAAGTACCTGAAAAACTTGCACCTCCTGTATCTATCTGTTCAAATTTTCAAATCAGAAGATGAGATCTTTCTCTGGGATCTACATAATTTGACATCATGTTTGCCGAAACTCATGGGAAGGCTTTTTCAGCTGCCACCCCAAACTGTGGAAATCTTTCCCCATGTGGTGAAATTAGTGCCATTGTCACATGCTTTCTGGAGTAGATCCAAACCATTTTTATTTTGTAAGGCCTTTGAATGAAATTGATTGATGCAAACTAATGATAATGCATTTTTCTCCCCTAAGAGTTTAGTAGATGTTGTTTTTATGATTTTCTAGTGATTTATTGGTTTCCATTTTATGGTTTAGCACCTGTTTTGTTCCTCAACAGCTTTATTAAGAATAATGTTTTAGTACATAACAGATAAAAGAGAGTATATTTCAATAACAATACCATTAACTTCAAACCTTTTACTAACTCATTGTATATAAACTGATTTGTATAACATTCTCATCATAAGACTGCTGTTCTTTGATCTAGAAATTTTCATATTTTACTTGTTTAATGGGAGTGCTCAGACTAAAGCTGTCAAACTTAAAAATGTAACCATTTAATGTAATTAGGGTTGGTTGGCAAGAGGTCATTTCCCATAAAATATGTGAGAGCTGGAAACCAGTGTCATATGAATTTCGAGTTTGCCCTAGGTGTACTGTCCTGGATCATTTCGTAAGTGTCTGCAATTTTGTCTATTATAAAATGGTCCCAACAATTATTACACCATTGGTTAATTGTTGGAATACAAGGAGATTTCCATGCCGCTGCAATAGACAATCTTGCCGTA
This sequence comes from Gekko japonicus, assembly GCF_001447785.1. Classification (NCBI taxonomy): domain Eukaryota; kingdom Metazoa; phylum Chordata; class Lepidosauria; order Squamata; family Gekkonidae; genus Gekko; species Gekko japonicus. Next base: position 1,941,855 of record NW_015174274.1, read on the forward strand.
GCCAGTAATGTGGTCGCCAGGCCAGATATCTTAGTTTCCTTATTATCACATGTGAATGGAGAGTTCAATAATAATACTGCAGGGTCCAGTGGGACATTTTGAGAGTTAATCTTCTTGATTTCCAGCAAAACCTGGGACCAAAAGGACTGAATTTTCATACAGGACCACCAGTAATTATAGAAGTTGCTAATCCCTCCACATCCTTTCCACCAAACCTTGCTGTACCTTGGGTGCATATGATGCAATCTGGCCAGGGAAAGGTAGTGATCTTGTAGTGATCTTGAAGAATTGCAGCTGAATATTGAATATTCTGGAGTTCTTTGCTTGAGAGTTCCATATATTCCTCCATTGTTGTATGGTTAGCTGTTTTTGTAAGTCTTTATTCCAAGAAGCAATGTTGGGTAAGATTTTGTTTTTGTTGAGGTCAAGCAGGATTTTATATAGAGCCGAAAGATGACCCTTTGATCTTATAGAAGAGTGACTTAGAAGAAGTTCGAAGTGTGTTTTAGGACGCTTTAGCGTGCCTGTATCTTTCATCCCATCTATCAGACTTTTCAGCTGATAATATCGCATCCATGAAACCTTGGATTTCATTTTGTCTTCGAATGTGGTCTTTGAAATTATCTCTCCTTTATAGATTAGATCTTGTATTCATTGAAATTGAAAGCCTGCTGAAGTCCACGACACGAAAGCCCAAGTTCCCAACCCCGGGGAGAACCATGGTTGAAAGGTAAATGTAGAGGGGGAGAGATTTGTGGGGTTAACTCCTTTCTTTTTAGATTCCAGATTTTAATATTTGATGCTAGAAAGGTATTGTGTCCAAGGTTTTTTGGTCTGCTACTTGCCAGCATCCAAATGACTTCCTCAAAGGTGTATGGAACCACATATGATTGTTCGATTTGCATCCAATTCATCATTGAAGTATTATGGATCATATTTATGATATTAGACAGTGCAACCGCATGGAAGTAGTGGCGGAGGGAGTGCATTCCAAGGCCCCCCCCCATAGCATTTGGTCAACTCTGGATTTGTTTGAGTTCCAAAGGAAATTGGATAGCGAATGCTGCCATTTTTTGAGGTCTGCATCAGAGATGAGGAGCGGTAATGTTCTAAAAAGGAAGAAAAAGCATGGAAAAATGAAGCTTTGGATAAGTTGCAATCGGTCCGCTAGTGATAGTTTTTGCTTACTCCAATATCTCATTCTTCCTTGTAACTCCCTATGGAGTCTGTGAAAGTTGCATTCGGTCATTTTATTCGAATTCAGAGGTATTTGCACACCCAAATGTCTCCATTCTGTGGATATCCATTTAAAATTAAACATTTGTTTCAAATTAGTCCTGTTGTCTGCCGATACCACAATGGGAAATATCTCTAATTCTGTAGCATTTAGGCGAAGACCCAAGATACTTCCAAATTTGTTGATGATCTCAGAGATGACTGGTAGTGACTTCAACGGTTCCTATACATACAGAGTCATATCATCTGCATATAGCATCAGCTTATGTTCTACACCACTCACATTTATTCCAGAGAAGGATTTGTTCCGCCGTAATTCTTCAGCCGGAGGCTCAATCGCTAAAGCAAAAATCAGTGGTGAGAGAGGACACCCTTGCCTGGTGCCTCTGGAGGGATGAAAGAAGGAAGCATTCATTTCGTTAACCCTGACTCTTGATTTGGGATGTTTGTATATGGAATGTAGAGCTGTTAAAAAAATTTTCTGAAGGCCATTTTTTCCTATAGTTCCGTTACGTACGAGATTTCAATTGAATCGAAGGCCTTTTCAAAGTCCAAGGACAAAATCAGAGAGTTTGTTTTCAATTTCTTCCCATAAGCTATTATATTTGGTGTACGCCTGATATTATCCGATATCTGCCTGTTTGGGATGAATCCCATTTGATCCAATGCTATCAGCTCCGGAACTACCGTCTTCAGTCGATTTGCCAGTATAGCTGAAAATATCTTGGCATCATTGTTCAACAGCACTATAGGTCGGTATGACACAGGATCCGTTGGATTTTTATGTTTTTTAGGTAGCACCACTATCGAGGATTCCACCCATGAGGGTAGTGTCTTGCCTACCATCAAAGCTTTGTTACAGATTGCCATTAAAGAGTCTATCAGCAATGATTGAAAGGATTTATAGAATTCCACTGGCAGTCCGTCAATTCCAGGCGCTTTGTTCAATTTGGTGTTTTTGATGACATCCATCACTTCCTGGCTAGAGATTGGGGTGTCAAGGTAAATGGCCTGTTCGGTAGAAAGTTCCTTCCTTGGTTTCATGGAGTCTAGGAATGCTGAGATGTTTGTAGCCTGTGGATTTCTGGATGCACAGAGATCTTTGTAGAATGCTGCAAAAGAATTTGCTAAAGCTCTCAGGGTGTTGAGAAGTTTTCCATCTGAGGTTTTTATTGGATTTACTGTTGCTTTTGTCTTTTTCTCCTTCACCCTCCATGCCAAAAGACACATATTCTTTGCCGATTTGTGCCAGAATTTTTGTTTCAAAATAAGTAATTTTTTGAATCATTTCCCAGTTCTAGCGATTCCAACACTTTCTTTTCTGCCTGTAGTTGTAAGTATGTAGATTTCCCCCCAGTCTTCTTATGTTCCTGTTCCAAAGATGTTGTCTTGATTAAAGTATCCCTTCATAAATTCTCTGTCTCTCTTTTCAGATGTGCCATTGCAGAGATGATGGAGCTTCTCAGTACCACTTTCATGGCGTCCCATTGGATTGTGATGTCCATCTCAGAATTTTTGTGGATCTCCAGAAAGTTTTTGATGTCTTTTTGCAGTTTTTCTTTTATTGGAGTGTTCAATAAAATAGAAGTGTACATTGACCATTGTTTGTCCGTGCTTTCATTGGTGTAGTCTGCGATGTGGCAATTTAACCATGCATGGTCAGATAGGTGTCTTGTGCCTATGTTGGCTGTACGCAGGTAAGGCAGCAATGAGATTAAAATGTAATCAATACGGGTAAAAATATCATGTTTAACTGAACAATATGAGTAATCTCGCTCCATGGGATGACAGGTTCTCCAACCATCCGTTAGATCAAAGATGTCAAAAAGTTTTGCCAGACTAGTGTTGGCATGGGATCTGTCTAGTGCAGAGTTTGCTATAAAATTAAAGTCCCCTCCAATGACCAAGTTTCCTTCCTGAAAGGTTTTCAAATCTAGTAGTACTTCTCGTATAAAAGAGATCTGACCATTATTCGGGGCATAGATGGAGGTGAAGGATCATTTAGCATCATTAATAGAGCCTTTGAGGAAAATGAAGCGGCCCATCGGATCCACCTTTTTCTCCTTCAGGACAACATTAACACGTTTTGCAAAGAGGACAGCCACTCCCCTGGATTTTGAGTTTCCTGGTGCCAGGTATTGTTGGAAGAACTGAGGTGACCTCACTAGTGGGTGTGTAGATGAGCAGAGATGCGTTTCTTTCTCTTTTTTTATTGACTCTCCTAAAAAGGAGTTTATGCTTTTAATATCAGGAAAAGGGAAGGTATATAGAGGGATTAAGAAAAGGTTGGGTGATGCTTTCATTAGTATGTTAATCTTCTTTTGGCTTCTTCTGTGAATTGTCTATCGTCTTTCATCTTAACCTGTAAAAAACAATAACTGTTAGTGTATTAGTAGTGTCCTTTTGGCTTATTGTTAGTAAAGTCTTTTCTTGCGTGTTCTGAACCGATCTTCATGGTCTGGGCTGCCTCCCTTTTACATCTCTCAGATTGTATGATGAACCTTTCCCCGCTCCTAATATAAATCAGTTTTTAAATTGATTAATTGAATGAGATAATAAATTGATTTCACAAGATCTGATTAAATGTATATAAAAATGTGCAAAAATCAGTTGAAAGAATTGATTAACTAACAACAATTACTTAACAGTATTTTTAAGTCTGTATAAGAACTTTCACACTTTAAATGTATAAAAACGAACTGTGCAATATCAAAAACAGACACTAGGTGGCTGTAGTAACAAAACTAATACAGAATATAGCAACCTTGATCTTCTGAGCAGTTTCCCCCTCCCCGTTCCTCCCCCCCCTCTCTTGGTTGTGACATACTTTAACACTTAGAAATTCCTAACTAAAAAGAGAGATAAGTACCGTGTAGCAAAGGAAATTTTCTGTAAACCAATCTAAGTTAGTTGCAGTTTGCTTTGAACCTTCTAATGTAGTTTAGGACCGTCTACATTACAAGCCTGTCTCCTTCAGAATACAGGAAAACCGACAGCGGTTTCTTTGACTGGGAGCACTCCAAAACTGTAAACTCCCCTCCCTCCCCCTTGATTTTTCCACTTTTTCAAAAACAACTCTAGCTTAAAAACATTTAAAACACAACTCAATTATGATTCAACCCGTGTTCAGCAGTATCAGGAATTCATATTTTCCCTCCATTCAGTGGTACTGAGGAAAGATCTGTAGCTATCTTGGGAGCCGTATTTATTGGAATAGAAGAGTCATGAGAATATACTTTATTGTATATTACGGGTAGATCTGGCGATTGGGGTCTACGTTTCCCGGATCTTTTGCCAATATCCATTGGTTCCAAATTTTTAAGTGCTGCTAGAAGATCTGCACCCATGTCTTCATCAAAGGCTTGAAATGTTGTTCCCTGGTAATGCACTTGAAGACTTCCTTTTTTTTTGTATAAATATTTTTTTTATTATTATTATTTTCGTTCTGATTATACATTTTCGTATTCCATCATATTCTAACATTTTCCCCCGTCCTCCCCCCCTCCAGTCTATTGTTTTTAGTCTTTTTTCCCCGTCCTCCCCCCCTCTCTCCATCGTGCGCTTCGCTCTGTTTCCCGTTCCTGACAGGCAAGTCAGAGTTTCGGCTGAATATCTTCCTTTTAAACGCTTATCCGCGTCATCACCCGGTGATGTCCGGCAGTTCTGCTAATTCCCGTGCGGGGCACTGCCGCGGCTAGTGCCATTGGGGCATGGGGCGAGCCTCAATTTCTTACCATATGGCCGGGAAAGAGGCACCTATCCTGTGCGCCCTGGATCGGAACCTCTGTCTGAGGCTCCTTAGGGTCTCCGCTTGTGCGGATCCCCCCCCCTTGGCTGCACGTGGGCGAATCGACTTCGGGAGCTCCCTGAAGATGCGACCGCATCTTTATATAACAAACCAAGTTTAGTACAGGTTGCTTTAAACGTTCTAGTGTAGCTGAGGACAGTCTACGTAACAAGCCCGCCTCCCCCCAAAAGCGGGAAAACTGACAGCAGTCTCTTTGTCTGGGAGCACTCCAAAACTGTAAACTCCCCCCTCCTCCCTCTTAGTTTTTAAGCATTTTAAATCAACTCTAACATATAATCATTTAACACAGAGCACACTTAATCTTAACGCAAACCAGTATTCAACAGCAGCAGGAGATCACATTTCCCCTTTGGTCAGGAGTACAGAGGAAAGATCTGTGGCTGTCTTAGGAGCCGTATTTAATGTACTAGAAGAGTCCCGAGAATATACTTTATTGTATATTTTGGATTATTCTGACTATTGGTGTCTATGTTTCCTGGAACGTTTGCTTATGTCCATCGGTTCCAATATTTTAAGTGCTTCCAAAAGTTTTGCACCATGTCTTCATTGAATGCGTGGAAAGTTGCACCCTGGTAATGCATTTGGAGGCTTCCTGAGGGCAGCCATCTATACCTTATGTTTTCTTGTTGAAGATGGGACGTCGTGGGTTTTAAAGATCTCCTGATCTTTAGCACTTCCTGCAGAAAGTCCAGGAGTCCTTATATTTTCAAATTGGATTTGTAACTTAATCAAACAACAAAGTCAAGAATGTGAGTAAAACGCATTCTTCTCATAAAATTTGGTGAAGACCCCCAGTAGAGTGCCTTGTAAATGCTCTAAAGGTGGAACTAACGTGGCTGAGAAAATCTTCTGAGCTAAGAGACAAAAATGGCACTGGCAGGCAAAAATGAAGAAACTTTGGAAGGAGAATCAGTGGTGTTTGATTTAGAAAATACAAGAATTGATCAAATATTGCTGGAACAACTTAGAAAATTTATATTTGTTGAAGTAAAACTGGCAGTTGAAAAAGCATGTAAAAATGCCTGTAAAAATGCCTTTGAAAGTTTAATGAAAACGAATGTGGATTGGACTAATGAGACTAATGAGACTAATGCACCCAGTGCAGACACAGAATATTTCCAAAAACCTTGAGGAAGAACAAGTTTATACCCAAGAAAAGGGAAAACAAGTCATATTTGCAGTACTTGAGGATTCAATGTGTGGCACAAAGAGCCTCCTTAAAAGCATTGATAGGTTAGTGAAAACGAACGTGGAATGGACTAATGAGACCAATGAGACGCACCCATCGCAGGCACAGGATATTTTTTAAAACCTGGTGCAAAGAGACTCCTTAAAAGCTCTAGGAAGGCAAGACCGCTAAAAAGAGGCGTGGGAGAACAACCAAACGAAGAAGAGAGCAGGGTGGCAAAAAAGAAAATGAGTCGTTCCTCAGTGAAAAGAAATAGCAAGAATAGAAAACTGAAGAGGAAACTTGCAAAGCAGATGAGGGAAAAATGCAAACAGAATATCATGAATATAAGGACAAAAAACATTTGAGTTTAGTTATCATGAGGAAATGGGTTCTAAGAGTACAGCAAAGTAAAGATTGGGTGTATTTAGCAGTAGTACAATTTATAGTTTATCGGTTCAAGGCATGGTATGGTAGGAAATAGGTATTGAGCACTAAGTAGTAGATTAAGGTAATAAGTGATGAACGATATGAAACTTTTCGGTGCCTATAAAGTGTTTAAAATCACAGTATTATCTTAGGTTGGAACGCTGAAAATTTACAATCACAATTATGTCCTTTTTTTTTTGCTTTTTGGACTGTTCATTTAAAACTTACAATTATTATTAATATTAAGATGTTTATATATTTAAA
>NW_015174274.1:1949248-1955765 GCF_001447785.1 Gekko japonicus
AAGTTGGGGACAAAATATATTATGAGTTAATAGTAATATTTGGCTGTTTTCTTTTTGTTATGTTACAATACTTTGTTGTATGAAGCGATACGAAGAGATATGTTCTTTTTTTCTCTTTCTGTCTTTCTGAGTTTTGGAAAATTAATACAAAGATTATTAAAAAAAATATTTCAAATTGTATTTGGAAGTCCTTATATTTCAAATAGCCTTTCTCTGCCGCTTCTTTCAATATTTTTTGCTGTGTTCTGTTGTCTGCAAACTGCACTAGCATATCTCTCAGCCCACGGAATTTTTTTTTTTTTGTAAAACAATTTATTAGGATATGCTTAAACTTCATTGCTTATATTGTAAATTTATATATAATAATCCTAACCCATATCCTACCCCCCCTTTCCCCACAATTGACTTCCAGCAGTGCTCCGACCTCCAGCTCTAAACTTAAACATCTTATTCTCCTTATTTCAAAAAAAAATTTTGTATAGGTAACAGTTATTCAAAATATTTTTACATAAAACATCATTATAAATTTTCAGTAATTATCTAAACAAAACAAAGCTTCTTTTACATCTCCAGTTTTTTCCAAATATTCCTTCAAGTCTTTCCAATCTTCGAAAAAGTCTTCTGCCTCCATGTCTTTTAATTTTCTCGTCATTTTGTCCACTTCTACTAGAAAGAGTAATTTTCTCAACCAGTCACTTATCTCTGGTATCTGATCTTGTTTCCAGTATTGGGCATATATCATTCTCACTGAAGTAATCATATACCACATCAATGTTCGTTTCTTCATGTTAACTTCTTCCATTTTCAATCCCAGTAAGAGAATTTCTGGATCTTTTTTAAAGTTACATTTTGTAATTTTCTCCATTTCCACATGTATCTCAGCCCAAAAATTCTTAGCTTTTTCACATGTCCACCACATATGATAAAATGAACCTTCCATTTTTTAACATTTCCAACATTTACTAGACATGTCAGTATTCATATTCGCAATCTTTTTAGGTGTCATATACCATCTATACATCATTTTATAACAGTTTTCTTTTAAATTGACACATGTTGACAATTTTAATGATTTTTTCCACAAAAATTCCCATGATTCCATTGTTATTTCTTTGTTTACATTAATTGCCCATTTTATCATTTGTTCTTTTACTACTTCATCTTCAGTATACCATTGTAACAATACTTTATAAATTTTTGAAATTACTTTTTTCTCTCCCCCAAACCACACCCTCTCTATTTCGTTCATTTTTTCTCTAAAACCATACAGTTTTTTATCTTTTTTTAAAAAGTCAAAAATTTGTCTATATTGCAACCAACCATATTTAACAGCAAGTTCTTCTTGTTCCTTCATTACAAAATTTTTCCCATCTACTTTTAATAAATCCTTATATTGTACCCAATTTTCACCTTTATAAACAGTAAATGGTGTTATAACTTCAGCGGGAACTATCCAAAGAGGTCTCTCATCCGAGAAATACCTCTTGTATTTATTCCAAACATCATATAAGTTCCTTCTGATAAAGTGGTGTTTAAAGAAACCATCAGCTTTTTGTTTATCATACCACAAATAAGCATGCCAACCAAATCTACAATCATGACCTTCCAGTGCTAATAATTTTATATTACTAAGCGTAACCCATTGTTGCAACCACGTCAAACAAACAGCTTCATGATACAATCTCAAATTTGGCAATTGAAAACCTCCTCTGTCTTTTGCATCAAACAAAATTTTTTGTTTAATTCTCGACTTTTTCCCTGCCCATACAAATTTCGAAATTTCTTTTTGCCACCTTTGAAAAATGTTCGGGTCTTTCACAATTGGAATCGTCTGGAATAAAAACATCAATCTTGGTAATACATTCATTTTGATTACCGAAATTCTCCCCATCAAAGATAAATTCAGTGTATTCCATTTCTCCGTATCTTGCTGAATTTTCTTCCAGAGCTTTTCATAGTTGTTTTTATACAAATCTATATTTTTCACTGTTAGGTCCACTCCCAAATATTTAACCTTCTTCACCACTTCACATTGGGTTAAATCCTGTAATTCGTTTCTCTTCTTTTCTGACATATTTTTACACAACATCTTCGATTTATCCTTATTAAGATAGAAGCCTGCTAAATCTCCAAATTCTTTTATTTTGTTCAATAATCTCGGCATGTTTTCCAAGGGTTCTTCAACAATAAACATTACATCATCCGCAAAAGCTCTATATTTATATAAAAAAACCTTAATGTTCATACCTTGAATTTCACAATCTTGTTTAATTTGTTTCAGCAAAACTTCCAATATCCATATAAATAATAATGGGGACAAAGGACAACCTTGCCTTGTCCCCTTTTGTACTATAAAGGGTTCTGTCAATTCATTGTTAACAATCAACGCTGCTTTTTGATCTGTATATATAGCTTCTATACAATTCTTAAATTCTTCTCCAACCTGCATTTTTTCTAAAACTAAAAACATAAAATCCCAATTCAAATTATCAAAAGCTTTTTCTGCATCTGCAAAGAAAAATGCCACTTCTTTTCCGGGATGTTTTTCATAGTATTCAATCGCATCAATTACAACTCTCAAGTTATCTCTAATTTGTCTATTGGGCAAAAAACCAGCCTGATCTTCGTCAATCAACTTAGACAAATAAGTTTTAAGTCTTTCCGAAATAATTTTAGTAAATAATTTATAATCCGTATTTAGTAAAGAAATTGGTCAGTAATTTTTAACTTTCGATAAGTCCTGCATTTCTTTTGGTATCAACGAAATATTTGCCTCCTTCCATGATGTCGGTATCTTCTTAGTTACTCTTATCTCGTTCATCAAAAAAACTAACTTCGGGATCAGCTCCGTCTTCAATCTTTTATAATATTTCACTGTGTATCCGTCAGGACCCGGAGCTTTTCCCATTTTAGCTTCTGAAATTGCCATTTCCACTTCTTCATTTGTTATCGCTTTATTAAGTAAATCTTTACAGTCTGCCGACATCTTTTCCATTTGAATTCCTTCCAAATATTTCTTTATTTTCTTCTTATCAATACCTTTCTTCGCAAACAGATTCACATAATATTTAAAAAATTCTCTTTTGATTGCAGCATTTTCCGTCATTATTTTACCATGTTCCTCAATTTTTGTAATAAATTTATTTTCTCTTCTCTTTTTCAATTGCCATGCCAACAATTTCCCAGGTTTATTTGCTCCTTCGAAAGATTTCTGTTGTAATTTCTTCAAATTCCAATAAACTTCTTGATTCAAAATTGCATCTAATTGTTCTCTCAAAATATGTAAATCTCTTATGATTGCTTTTTTCCCCGGTCTCTTTTTCAGTTCTTTTTCTTTCAACAATTTTTCCCAAAAAATTTTCTAGTTGTGCCTGTTTTCTTCTCTTTTCTTTAGAATTCATCGAAATCAGCAACCCTCTCATTACTACCTTATATGTGTCCCATACCGTTTGAACAGGCATCTCTGGAGTTAAATTTATTTGAAAAAAGCTTTCTGTTTCTTTTTTCAAAGCATCCAAAATCTCTTTCAGGTCTAGCAGGTCTTCGTTTAATCTCCATCTCGGTGTTTTACATCCTTCTCTTAATTTCCATAAAATAGGGTTATGGTCTGAATGAATTTTTGGAAGAATCTCACAAGTTTTTGTCTCAATATTAAATCTCCCGTCGCCCACAACATATCAATTCTAGAAAAGGATTCATGTCTATTTGAATAGAAAGTGAAATCTTTCACTTTAGGATTCATAGTTCTCCACACATCTTGTACATTTTCCTGTTGAATCAGTTTAAAGAAACTTTTTGGCAGTTTGCCTAGTCTATCCTCTTTCTTCTTGGATTGTCTATCAATTTTGTTATTCACTATTCCGTTAAAATCGCCTGCCTCAGCCCATGGAATTTTGAGTATTTTAGGGACCTATTCTGTGCACCTTCAAAATGGCCGGCGCTACTCCTTCTTCCAGATTAAAAATATAAATGCCAGCCAGGAAGAAATAAAACAAATTGGATCTGAGTTGCCTTCCTCCCCTTCTGGGATCCCACGAAATTTCACGTTTAAATTTCTAATTTGAGTTTCCACTGTGATTAGTCTTTCCCTGTAATCAGATTCTTTGGACTGTAACTCTCTAACATCATGTTTTAACATAAGGCCTAAGATGAGGGCTGATTCTGCTGTGCCGGCTGTTTTATTAAGCAAGGCTTGGATTTCAGACAGTTGGTCTCTTACCGGTTGTAGCGATATTTGCATGCTGTTTGTGAGTCTTTGTTCCATTTGTTCTAAGAGGGTGGGCAGATCAGGATGATTACTAGCCTGTGAGGAAGGTTGTTCCACCGCCATCTTGGCCTTGTCTGTGCCTGAATTTGTGTGCTCCAGGCGACTGTTTCTCGGCAAAAAGAAGTCCTGAGCTTTTTTAGTATTATTTTTTAGAGTAGCTGTTTGTGCCCTGTAGTTTCTGCCCATTCCGGGGAAGGTAGCAATTGGATTAGAGTTGATGTGTTTTCTTGTAGAGGGAGCAGGGTCGGAGCTCACAGATTATGTGACTGCCATTGTTCATGGCATCGCCATGCCCTCCATGGTTTAGCAACTGTTGACCTCCTTGAATATCTCTATAGTAGAAAAGCAGCACATCAGTATATTTAATTTTCAACATGGCCACATCTGTGAATATTTAAATCTGGAAACTGGAGCCATGAACAGACAAGCCAGACATTCTACAAACCTGAAAAAAGCCCCCGGTTAGTGGGGTGGTGGTGAAATTTTAAAAAAATACATTGGGGGTTAAAACACCCCCAAAATAATAGAAGTGGCGCCTATACCAATAAGAAACAAAGGCCTTCAAGTGGCCATTTTGAGGGTCACTAGGCAACCACAACATACTACCAGCCTTCGATGCTTGGCTTCTGTCAGTAAAACGTGAGGTAGGGCAGCAGGGCCACTTCCAGACTGTTTTGGACCCCTCGGTCCACCCCTGTTCTCCTTCCACCTGCAGTGGAGGGTAGACTCGTTGGGGCCAGGCATAGCAGCAACCAGCAGGTGGCTTACTATCACACAAATTGCATGACTCACCCAACCCAGTGGTGACCACCTGGTGACTCAGTATTAGACAGCAGCCAGTGCACGAAAGCCAATGTGGTGTAGTAGTAAGAGTATCAGGTTAGGATCTGGGAGACTCATTTTTGAATTCCCACTCTGTCACTCACTTTCAGCACTCTCTCTACCTAACAGTGTAGTGGTGAGGATCAAATGTAGGTGAGGAGAACAATCTAAACTTTGGGTCCCCATTATGGTCAAAGGCAGAGTATAAATGAAGAAAAAAATAAAGTTGAATATGGGGCAGATATGGTTGGTTTGTGGGTGAGAAGGAAACAGGGAAACAGGGAAACAGGGAAAGGTGAGGATATGGGGGTTGCCAGGAGGATGAAAAAACTATGGAGATGGGGATTTAGGAGAAAGTGAGGTGCAGCCTGAAAGTAGTTGCAGGTTCCCCACTGTATAACTGGGCCTGCACCATGCAATTGGGTCTGCACCATGTGGCCTGCACCATGCAATTGGGTCTGACCCAGTGACTGGCACTGCACATTTGGGCCTGTTGGCTGGCACTGCAGAACTGGGCCATTGTTTTCCTGGGCAGAGGTTGCTGGGGAAGGGAAGCAAGGAAAGCTGCAGACGTGGGGGGGGGCAGATAAATCTAGGCTGGCTGATGGGTGGGAAAGAGAGAAAGGAGGGAAAACTATGGGGGCTTTCAGGGAAGGGAAAGAGACAATTGGCGGGGAGGGGGAAAAGATTTGACCCCTGCAAGTCCTTGTTGTTGTTCCACTTGTAAATTAACTAACTGTATTCTTCACGGCTCCTGAGGCTGGCTTAGACCTTCTCCCCACATCCCTGGGACAATCCACATAGAGAACAGCTTTGAGAAGTTCTGGGCACTAAATGGGGCTGCCACAATGAAAATAAGTTTCTTGTATTTCTCTTATTTCTCTCTTAGGATATGCAAAGGTCAGGTCTCACCTGAAATATCGAACCCATAGATTTAAAATTATTCTGTGGTGGCTAGAATGCCTTGAGAGGGTGACTTCTAATTTCTCGTTTGTGCCACATCAATTGTCAGTGCAAAGATGGGGGGGGGTGTCATTTGTGAGATACATGTGGTGTGTAGTTCAGTGCCTTCATTGTCCCCAGAGCTGAAATGTACATCTTCCCCCTTTCCATAAAATAGAAGCAAACACCCACAATTCATATAGCCAGATCATCTCTTTAAAGAGACTTGTGGAAGAATCATATTAAACCTAAAACGGTCAAGTCTTCCTTTCCTTGATTATGGATTGAGGCATTAGTGGTACAGAAGTATGAAGCCTGGTATGTATGTTTGCTAAGTACTATTATTAATATAAAGTCTTCATGGAATTTCCCCAGCAGTGAAAGAGAAACAAGTAACTTTTACTTAAATTTATCACAGAAGCCTATCATTACCAAATTTGTTAATGAGAAAGGAGCAGTTTACTTGAATTTTTTTTGTATTGGGGG